>NC_142747.1:15327086-15539586 GCF_051943395.1 Hippocampus bargibanti
CAGCAATACTTAATTTGGGCTGCAGCCGTCACCACTGCAGGACGAGGAAACTTCAGCGACAAGGTCACTGTTGAGCCCGCTGCCAAGGGTGAGGTCCCATTGTGGAAAAGTGGCTTTCGGATGTGAGATGACTTGACTTGTCCACTGAGTTAGTCGGCGAGTACTGTAGAGAAGCTCTTCAGTGAGTTAATGATCCATTTCAAAAGACAACTTATACCCTACTGCATATATCTGAGAAGCTCATCTGAGATACACCGTGTTTGGATCTGTGTGTCTGTTTTGTGCAGTTTCTTGGTGACCAAAAAGTACACACCAAGTGTGACCATCCATGTAATTTTTTTCTCCACCGTATTTCCACTCAATGCCTGTGTTATACTGCCCGTTTTCATGCAGCATAGCATGGTGCTCTATTTGATTTCTAGGTTCAGAGGGGCACCGGATAAAGTACTCTAAACCAAGGATGGTGATTGAGGGGCTGCATAAGGCTAAGAAAAAATGGCATGACGGGAGAAGTGTTAACAAACACCCCAGACTATGAAAAGCCCAGTAAAATCAATAGCCGGTGGATTAAAAGGAGAGAAACAACACTAGAGATGGAATTTATAAATACTGTTTTTGGTGTTGTTGTTGTTTTTTTTTGTGACTCCCTCGTGTAAGATTTTTCCTGCGTGTTTGTGTGTTGTGTGAGTGTGTGATTGACAGCTGTAAATGACCCCTCCGCAGGCTTGCCCACTCAATACTTCATTTAACCAAATATAAGTGTACTAGAGTGCTGGCGTTAAGAAGCCTTGCCAGGGAAAATAAGTGGAAGGCTGACGAGGCCCCTGATTGAATGGATTTTTTTTTTCTCCCCGTCATATCCTCTCGGCTCATTCTTTATCACGTTCTGTTTATTCACATTGTACTTTGCTGGGCAATGTCATTTGTTACGGTTTAGCACAAGGTTTGAGCCATCACATGCAGTCGAGGGAGACATATTTTAATCTGTTTTTGGGCTTCCAATTGGGAACAATTTAGAAAAAATTGAACTTTTTTGGGGGGTTGACAAGTATACTGGAGGGTGTTTTAAATATCCAATACTGGTGATGTGGTAAATGAATTGTTTTATATAATTATTCAGTGGGTCAGATACAAGCTGTTAGCTTTTGTTATATTTATGAAGTATCATATTTTCCGGTGTATAAGGCGCACTGGAGTATAGGGCGCAAATGGTGAGCATAGTATTGCTTTTTTGAATGTTGCTTTGCCAATGACAATTTTGTGTTTGGGAGCCTTTTCCTGAGCATCTTCATCTTTATTCAGTTTATAGAGTTGCTTGTTCTGTAGCCACAAGGGGACATAAGCCAGTGTCTTCTTGTGCCCGGATAAATACAGAGGGTTTTGTCAGGAAGGGCATCCGACGTAAAAGCTTGGTCAAAACAAACATGCGAATCAAAACTGAATATAGAGGTCACTGATTCATTGTGGCAACCCCCAATGAAAGTGTATTTTCGTTTTCCATATATAAAGCGCACCGGAGTATAAGGCGCACCTTCAATGAATGATAAGAGTTTTCCAAGTATAATATATAAATAGATGATAGTTTTCCAAATATAAAGCACACAACATTATAAAGTGCTACTGTAGAGGCTGGGTTTACGCGCTACCTCTTCTACGAAGGAAAATGAAGTCGGTGGCTGCTGACAGTTGTTGCGAGACCTGGTTTGGCTCAACATTACTTCACATATAAGGTGCACCTGCGTATAAGGTGCACCTTTTGAAGAAAATGAAAATTTCATCTTTTGAAGAAAATGAAGGCTTTTGGGTGCGCCTTATACCCCGGAAAATACAGTACAGTAAAGTCTCGTTATATCGATATTCAAGGGAGTCCGAAAAAATATCGATATAACCGGGACTATCGATATATCCGACCCTGTTTGCATGTAATTTTCTCCGTGCGTGCATAGAACTAGTATCGATATAACCGGGACTATCGATATATCCGATATCGATATAACGAGACTTTACTGTATTTCAAATAGGTTTGGAAAAGGCATATTCGGGCAAAACGTTTTTTTAATGGTTTTTGGGTGCACCCCATATACCGGAAAATACAGTATGTCAAATAAGTCAGCTAATTTAAGTGTGGCCTTTTCTTACGTATGTACCAGCAGTAGGAGGTATCTCCTAAAGTACACCGAAGTATGTCAAATATGTTTGGAAAAGGCATATTGTTCTTTGTTTTATTTTTTAATGGCTTTTGGGTGCGCCTTATACACCGGAAAATACGGTAAGTACAATCCACCAGACATATGAGTGGAGGATAAAATCTGTGGGCCTGAACCTCAATCAAATCCACCAAATTATGTTACACAACCTGAGCCACAACTTAGACCCGTTCTGTGATGAACTACACTCTCAGTCTGCCAAAATACACGCTAAACTTCACCTGCCGCTGCATGAAATTAGTGCCACAAGCGTCTTCATGCCTTCTTTTCCATATTCAAACAGCCCCTGCCAAGATCCTATCATTTGGGGGTACGGTGACCACTCCATGGATGAAAGACGTACGGCTGCCTTGCAACTCTGTAGGCGAGCCAACACCAACCATAAAATGGACTAAAGACAGGTAAAAAATAAACGACACAGAAGTGAATCAATGGAGCCTAAATTCAAACAATGGTGTAAAATGTAATGTGTTTGTCTCTGGTAGTGAGAACACAGCTATCCCAGTGTCTCTGGATGGACAACGTGTGATTATGGCCAATGGCACTCTGGTGTTACGCACCATCAAAGCTGAAGATTCTGGCTACTACACCTGCACGGCCACCAACACGTTGGGCTTTGACACCATCATCGTCAATCTTTTAGTGCAAGGTGGAAAACTGGCTGCATCTGCTGATGTTTATTCTTGGGCGTGTGTGGAGGGAGCGTTTTAACATTCGTTGTGTCTTCTTCTGTGCAGTTCCCCCAGACCAGCCTCGGCTCACTGTGTCCACGACCTCCACTTCTTCCATCACTCTGGCCTGGATACCAGGAGATAATGGCGGAAGCTCTATTAGAAGTATGAATACATAGGACTTTTTTTAAATCCATTTTTTTCATTACATTTTATGAAATTTATTGGATTTTTTTTAGCATAGCTTTACCATAAGGTTGATAAAGTGAGGTTACATTACTCAAAAAAAAAATGTTACCTCAGTCAAGGAAACATATTGGATCTTTTTAATTTGAGCAGCAAATATCATACCTGTCAAGACATACGTTTTCTGCGGGGTTTTTTTTTATCATTTCAAATAATGTATGGCGTACTACAACTTTTATCCGGGATTTTTTTTAAAATTGTGAGCCGATATTACAAAGACCATTTTGGCTCAAATCCACTGCTGGTAGCCAACGACAATGCTGCTGCCGATCGCTACTATTGTCACGACAAACCAGAAAAAATAATCATAAATTGTATTTTATTTTTTTTTTTTTTTCCATTTTTTTAGCGCTGTGTATTGTTGGATTGATAAAAGCATAACATGCGCATGCGCGGTAAGCCGTCTGCATTTCCGCTTGTATTATCTTTTTTTTTTAATCATTTCAAATAATGTACAGCGTTCTCCAACTTTTATACGGGAACGTTTTATAAGGGCAGCTATTATCCAAGGTTGACATCCTTAATTGAGTGTCGATAAGTGTATATACTTTACCCCATATAATTGATCAAACAATTAACCCAATGCATGTAAACTGAAGAACACAGTATGGAAAAGAGGTAAACAAGGACAAAAAGTGAATATGGCAGGAAGATGTTTTTTCCTTCTAACTGATTTCATGTTGTGTTTTACAAAATGAAAATAGATGAAAATTCATTACCCTCATTATAAAATATGTTTTGAAGAGTACGCTTGAGGTTTTAAATTAACCTCGGAAAACTAGGGTGTCCTTGAAACTGAGCTTTGTTTGAGGTCATTAGAACAGACTAATACTCCCACCTAGTGGAATGTAGACGTAGCCGTGTTTGTCACTTAACAAAATGAAGGCCAAGGATGCTGTTAGTTTCTAAGTGATGAATGTCATTAATAGATGTGACACTTTTGTTTGTTCCGTGGGCAGGTTTTGTGCTGCAGTACTCTGTAGACAACACAGAGGAGTGGAAAGATGTTTTCATCAGCTCAACCGAGCGCTCCTTTAAATTGGAAAACCTACGCTGCGGCACCTGGTACAAAGTCAAGCTGGTGGCGAAGAACAGCGTCGGAGCGGGACGGATCAGTGAAATTATTGAGGCCAAGACCCATGGACGAGGTGAGACTCACCTCAAAGAACAGAGAGTGTTGTCATTCATTGTGAAATGACAACCGATACAACGAAAACCTTTTGGATGTTACAAAAATATTGTTTGCGTTAAATAGTCGCACACAGTCAACTTGCTAACTTAATCATGTTCGGCAAAAAATGTCCACCCATTCAGCACACTTTGTGAAAGCGTCATCTTGTGCACTTTAAAGAGTGCAAGTCAAAGTGTGTTTTGATTTAATTGATGTAGATACTGTATATTAATATTAGTTCACAGTTATGTTGCCTAAATGTTACCATAAGCCTAACATATAAGACCAAAATACTTCCATTTACTCATTTTCAACATTGCTTATCCGAAACAGGGTTGAGATTATATTAATATTGAAATGAAAAAATATGGCAATGAGATGTCTTTCAAAAGTACAGAGACGTAGGTGCTGGCAGAGATTTTATTACAACAAAAAGCGCGGATCCGATGATTCCACGGACCCGGAATAACGTGACAAAATAAACCACAAAAAGGGGTACATCAAGTAGGCGGGCGGGAGCAAACCATCCAGCCTAACAAGCTCGGAAAATAAAATGGCACACGGGGGCACAATAACTTACGCGATTGCTAAATTAGACAAACGCACACCTCGTTCGCACACCTTCTCAATGATCTCCTTCTTCTCCTCGACTGTAATTTTGCTTTGTGTCTTCTTCGGCTGAACACGAGTCTGTGGTGGGGTCTTTTTTGGTCCCATAACAGCAAAAGTATCTGTAAAAAACTCCTTGGAGGCGATCGATGTGTGCATACAGAGAAAGGGGGTGTGGAAAGGTAGGCCGGCTGGGGCGCTGTTCGGTCGTGTACTTTGATGTTCTTCCGCCGAAGATTACTCCGCCAGCCGTGGTGGGTGTGCATCCCGAAAAGTAGTGCTTAATCCACGGTTTAATTTTCATAAATTTAACGTTTGTAAAAAGAAAAATTCGTAAGGAGAGGTGTTCGTAAACCGAGGCCCCACTGTATTCAGCCTTGCTACCCAAAATCTGTAAATAACTGTGGTCTTGATGATTTCCAGAGCCCCAGTTCAACAAGGACCAACCCGTTTTCACCCACATCAACTCCAGTCACGCCCGCCTCAACCTGCAAGGCTGGGCCAGCGGTGGCTGTCCGATTGGTGCTGTGACACTCGAGTTTCGCCCGAAAGGTGAGTGGTTTCCATCTTTGTTGATAAAATCGTTCTAATCATGATCCAGTGGTGGGCCGTCAAGGCCTGCAAGGCCTTTTCTGCTGGCCTAAAAATATCTGGATCACAGACTAATTTGAATTATATTTTGTCCCTGAATTTTTATTAAATATAATTGCAAAATTTCTTTCAGCTCTTTTCATTGTTTTCCCTTGTTGTACTGCTTCCAGATGTGTTTCATATTTAAGCATTTAACCGCCATCATTTGTTACCAGAGTCAAAAATCTATCTGGACGCCTTCACAATCAGTTCTGCGGGCCTTTGAGCATAAAAATCAATGTCGATGAAACTATTGATTTAACCAATCAGAGTTTGAGTTGGCAACCCAAGGCCTGCTTGAAGGCACTGGAGACGTCAGTTTTCGCAAACTATGATTGGCTAGTCACATGAATGGCTAGTCACTAGCCAATCGTAGTATCACTAGCCACTAGTGATAAGAGTATATTGGCCAGAGCTAGCACACTGTATGTGTAGCGAGCTTTATAAGCAAATATAAAGCCATTTTCAAGACGGACTTTTCAAGAATAGATGGACATCATTAATAAAGGTTGGACAGCTCTGAAGCTAGCAAAAGTAGCAAATGACAGTATTTCTCAAGTTTCTTCAAGTCACAAGTTAATTCCTGGCTAACACTCACAGCATTGGTTTGATTCAGACGGAGCACAACTGAAGGCCTAAGGTTGACATGCACGGCCCGCCACTGTCATGATCTAACAGTAAATGGTGAAATGCTTCAGGTACGTGGGCATGGCAGAATGTGCGCACCAATGCCACCAAAGAAGTGTTCCTGGCTGAGCTGCGAGAGGCCACCTGGTACGAACTTAAGATGAAAGCCTGTAACAGTGCTGGCTGTGGCAACCAGAGCTCCCAGTTTGCAACGCTGGATTATGACGGCAGTGAGTTGATGATACTTGAACCTCATACTGTCCGATATGATCGTCATCTCCCTGGTGGTTTCTACTATCTTTGTGACTGCTTTATTTCCTGTTTATGATAGTTGTCCATGTTAAGCGCTTTGCTACAGCTTCAGCTGTTGTGAAAGCAATAAATCAAGATGTTATGTATCGTATTAGATTTTATCTCTTCTTTTTAGATTTATTAGTGTTATTTAATTATTTTTGCTCAGGTACAATTCCTCCCATCAAGTCTCCTTTGGAAAAAAATGACGACGTCAAGAAGCTGTTTTCTATCGGCTGTCCAGTGATCCTGGTAACTCTTGGCGTGGCGCTCCTCTTCATCATCCGCAAGAAACGTAAAGAAAAAAGGCTGAAGCGACTGCGAGGTGAGAAGAGATGTAAACAAGTCAGAGGTGTGAGTGTAATGAGTTGGCAATCAGAACAAGGCAGCCTGAAATGGGAAAGGACTTCAAACAGATGTTGGAATTAAGTTTTACCTCAGCCAATGAGTTGTTTTGTGTTTGTTTTTTGATGTTTAAAAGCTTTATCTTGTTTGTATGCTTAGTTGGGGTCTATTTGAGGCGAACAGACACAGCCTGTTAAATTGTCATCATTGAGTCAGTGATCTATCTAACCCAGGGCAAAAGGGAATATTTAGTACACTCCTGCACAAGAAGATATCATTAGCCAGGTTACAAATGTATCAATTCATGCCAAAGGCCACTCATTAAAATGTCTACGTTCTGTTGGTTTATGTATGTTGATGCTTGTGCAACGGGACGACTTGGAGGGGTGTCCATGGGTCGTCCAGGGGAGTGATATTCAAATCAATAAGGGAGCATTTTACTATTATGACACTTGAATCTGCATGTAATCACAATAAAATGCTTGGTTAGAGGTTGCTGAGGTCGGCCGTTGGTCGAGAGGCGCCCACAAAGTGGCTTCATGAAAACTGCGCCCCTTGCCGGCAGTAAAAGACAATCTTCCTGTGTTCGAGCCTTTGTGTCAGTGAAAATCTCTGACATTTGTTTTTTGTATTGATGTACTTATTTATTTATTCATGTTTGTTTGTTTGTTTGTTTGTTTGTTTGTTTTATGGAACACACAGCTTCCTGTGTTCATGTTTTAAAATTCTACTACCCTTCCACGTGAAATCTAAATCTCAACATTTTCCAGAGTGGTTAAACCTGAAATCAAACCCCCAGAAAATAAAAATTCCACATTTAGAAAGTTCAATTGTAAATGAATAACTCCGTTCCATGTGGACGAGTACATTTTGATTTTAGAAAGCTTTTGTTATTTTGTTTTGGTTTGTTTATTTATTTGGCTCCCAGAAAGTGTGTGTAAGGTGAAAAGTGTGTATTCCAAAAATTAATTTCCCATAGGAAATCATTAAAATGAGAGTAATCCGTTCCCAGGTCCCCATAAAACATAATTTTCTACTAAATATGCCTTAAAACTACACAATATACCTTATTTTATGTACAAGAAATGTGCTATTGTATTTTAATTAAAGAAATAAACTGTAGTGCCGATGACCATTTTGGGTTTGGGAGCCTTTTCAGAATCAGAATCAGAATCATCTTTATTGCCATGTATGTAGAACACACAAGGAATTTGTTTCCGGTAGAACACGCTGCACTAGTATCGTTGTCAAAAAAAAACTGCTAAGTGGCACTATACAGTTCTATTTTGGCTACTGTTGAAAGAGTTCAAAGAGTTAATGGCTTGGGGGAAGAAGCTGTTTAAATGTCTGCTGGATTTGGTGCGCATGGATCGGTAGCGCCTGCCTGAGGGGAGTAGCTGGAAAAGGTGGTGAGCGAGTTTTACTGAGCGAGTTGCTTCTTCTGTAGCCACAAAGGGACATATGTCTTCTTGTGCCGGTTCCAAGCCCGGATCAATACAGAGGGTTGTGTCAGGAAGGGCATCCGACATATAAGCTTGGCCGAAACAAACATGCGGATCAAACCTAAAAAATGGAGGACACTGATTTGCTTTGGCGACCCCTTAAAGGGAAAAGCCGAAAGGAAAAGAAGATTTAATTATTTATTTTATTTTTTTTTTTTTAATTTTATGATTTTTCCAGAAAATAACACATTCTTGTATATGTATATATGTATTTTTTTACAGATGCCAAAAGTCTGGCAGAGATGCTGATCAGGTAAGCGATAACTTCAACTCTTAACCTTAATATCAGCTTCCCAAATACACACATCACCCAAACGTTTGGTCCAATCCCAGCACTGTGACTATTTGTGCGTGTTTGTGTGTGTGTGTGTGGACTAGTAAAAACAACCGAAGCTTTGACACCCCGGTGAAGGGGCCGCCTCAGGGCCCGCGCTTACACATCGACATCCCGAGAGTGCAGCTGCTGATCGAAGACAAAGAGGGCATCAAGCAGATCGGTGAGAGGAAGGCAGAAAGAGCGAGCAAGAGAGACAGAGTGTTGTTGTGCTTGCATCTATGAGCACGGCACAGGAATAATAAAGGCAGGACTCGTTTATCAAAGCTGTTTCTACCTTCTCGAACAGGCGAGGACAAGGCCACCATACCTGTGACTGACACGGAGTTCAATCAGACCGGGAACCCGCAAAGCTTCTGCGCAGGTGTGTCCGTTCACCACCCTGCTCTCATCCAGAACACTGGTCCTTTGATTGACATGTCAGACATCAGACCAGGAACCAGTAAGTGATCCTTCTCCTCGTTGGGCCTTGTGAGACAAATTTGACGTAACTGAAGCAGTGCGTGATCATGCAAGTGTCGATATGACCTACATGTCTTCCTGGTTTGCTGAACCCCACCTAAAGTGTCTTAAGAATCTCATTTGGCGAATTTTGGCTCCTGACTTGAAACGTAGTCTACGTTCACCCACCAGATCCAGTTTCGAGAAAGAGCATCAAATCCGCCCACAGCATCAGGAACCGATACTCCAGTCAGTGGACTCTGACCAAGTGTCAGGGTTCCACACCGGCCCGCGTTCTCGCCTCGGATTGGCGCACTGTTAGTTCGCAACATGGCATCACCGTCACTGAGAGCGACAGCTACAGCGCCAGCCTCTCGCAGGATACAGGTTGGTACATGGGTGACATTGAAATATTTACTACACAGCAGTAGTTGTATCACATGAACAATTTTGTGCTCTCTATGTAAAAAAACATTTGTATTTTATTTTATTTTATTTTATTTTATTTTACTTTATTTTATTTTATTTGTCTTTAATTTTTAACTCATTCACGGCCAGACGTACAAAAATATGTTCACTCCTGTGCCAGGATTTTTGTCATTGTCACTTGAATTCCAGGACCTGCATAATATTGAGTTTTAAGACTACATAAACATTCAATGCAGTGTAAGAAACCTAAAATAGTTATTTCCTAAATTATATGGGTCTGGATTCATATGAGCATGAAATGAGGGCGGCAAAGCCTGTAAAGTGTCCTTGAGAGTTTTGAAAGGCGCTTATAAATAAAATGTATTATTATTATTATTATTATTATTACTTAACAGGAAAAAAGGGAAATGCTGCCCCTTGTGGAAGGGATAAAACATTGGCAGAAGTCTGGCCAGTTCACAAAACACAAACTCATTCAGCAAAGGCGCTTTGTCATATTTTCAATTCTCGTATAAATTTGTGAATGGCAATGAATGAGTTAATTTCTTTCTGTATTTCTGTATTTATGTATTTATGCATTTATTCATTCATTCTTTATTTAGTTATTTATTTTATATATATTTGATTTATATTTTTATTCATTAATATATTTATTTGTTTATTTGTATATTTATGTATTTATTCATTCATTTGTTTGTTTGTTTCTTTGTGTATTTATTTAGTTATTTATTAGTTTATTTTTATTTAGCTCTTAGCTGTGAATGTATGCTGAGTAGAATGGGTTGAAGTATTTGGGCGGGCTGAAGAGCTGAAGCAGGTCGTCATTTAGGACATTTTTCAGGACTAGATTTGACGACAATGCAATGCCACATTCTCAGAAAAGCTTCGCAGGGGCAGAGCTACAGAGTGGCCATAGCTGGCTAACGCCACCCCTTGTCTCTATGTTGCATTGCCACACAAAGGGGATTTTTTTTTATATCTGTGATTTAATTTTCACATGGGTGAAGCACTATTAGACGCCTATAAACATTTATGCTGAAAAGAATAGATACCCCACCCCATCCCCTTTCAAATTGCTGCTGTGGACTGCAAATTTCCCCATACGAATAAAGGTTTTCTGATTCTGATATATATAAATATATTTAGATGCATTGAATTATTCAAAACTATTTCATGAATGCAGCTGGCAGATATTTTTGTGATGCTGTAGTACCTTCATTTCCGCAGATAAGGGTCGTAACAGCATGGTGTCGACGGAGAGCGCCTCGTCCACCTATGAGGAGTTGGCTAGGGCGTACGAGCACGCCAAGCTGGAGGAGCACCTGCAACACGCCAAATTTGAGATCACAGAGTGCTTCATCTCCGACAGCTCGTCCGACCAGATGACCACAGGCACCAACGACAACGCGGACAGCATGACGTCCATGAGCACGCCATCGGAACCCGGCATCTGCCGCTTCACCGCCTCGCCGCCCAAGCCCCAGGACTACGATCGCGGCAAGAATGTAGCCGTGCCCATCCCACACCGCGCCAAGAGTAAGTCCTTTTCTTTCCTAAGTAAAAATAATGACAGTGATATCTTGGATTCTAAGTGGCTTGAGTTAAAATTTGAGATCTTAACACTGCATGACGACAACAAAATCCGCTTAACTACCCTGGCAAGCAAATGTAATAAGCTCTAGTTTGGTCAATGATGAAGCAATTCTTCCAAAAAGAGGCTTCAAGCTGTTTATTGCTACTACTACGGCAGTGAAAGTTTGCTATCAAACAAAGAACTATACAGATAGACTAAAATATATATATATATATATATATATATATATTTAAAATGGGTCACTTTTTATAACTTAGAAAGGTGAGCTAGCTTAATGCTCTCATTATTATTATTATTATTATTAGTATTATTATTATTATTAGTATTATTATTGCTATATATATTTTTTACAGAACCACAATGTTTGCAAACCGCGTTGTCAATATAAATCTAAGATTGAGAAAACAAAGAGCGAACAAAACTTTGAATACCATTACTCGAAGCCACAGGTGTCAAAGTCAAGGCCTGGGGCCCAAATCTGGCCTATCACATCATTTTATTCGGCCCGTGAAAGCAAATTATGAAATTCCAAGTCCGAACCAAAACGTCAAATTGTCCTATGTAACACACACACACACACACACACACACACACACACACACACACACACACACACACACGCATACACACACACACACACACACACGCAAACATGTGGCCCGCGGGAAAAAAAATGACTTTGACACCTCTGCTGGCCGACCTTGACGCATTCCTGTCCACCAATGAATTGAAACTTTGTGACTACTTCAGGTGACTACTGCAACATCCCCCTCTACATGAAGTCAGACCCCTTCTTCCGAAAGCAGTCCGACCATCATGACCCGTGCCCAGTGGTCCCCCCACGCGAAGCCTCCATCCGCGGCCTGGCCCAGCGTACGTACCGTCATATGACGATGGACTCGACTAAACAGCAGGCCCTAACCATGGGCCACTCTGGCCTGTCCAACCTCACGTCTTCCGGGACGTCTGCTGGAGGAGCTTCTGGAGGTGGAGGCATGTCCACCAGCTCCAGCTGCTCCACCCTTCCCCAGAGGACTGTCACTATGGCCACAGGGGCTCAGAGCGCAGCGGTGGCGGCGGCAGCTACCGCCGCCACTGCCGCTGGGTCGTCATCATCCTCCGGAGGGGCTGTGGGAGCCACGGGAGGCACGCCTGGTGGCGCTTCCTCTTCCTCTTCTTCTAAGGTGGGAGGATCCAGAGACTCTGTTTTGGAGAGCAGCTCGTCAGGCCTTGGCAGACTACAGAAGCAGAGGGATGGGGGTGCCGGGGCCTACTCTAAGTCGTACACACTGGTGTAGCCTGACATTGCGGCGGCTAGTTAAAAAGATTAGCAGTCAAATGTGGGGTGAGGGAAACACCAAGCCGCTCTTCACCCATAGGTGCCTGTGCTATGCCAGGCTGAAGGGGGCTCCTGGGGCTCCCATGAACACTGCAGTGTGATGGAGTTGGGGGGGGGGGTCTCCACAGCACAGTCGGCTGCCTTTCTTTCGGTCTGTTTGTGTTTCTCCCACATCTTTCTGAGACCACTTCAAAACACACATCATTTATTTGTCCGCTTTGACCCCCAACGTATGCACAAAATCCTCTCCATAGGCTGAAAGAGGTGGTTGCTTGAATTTCTGTTATGTTTTAGGTGCAAAGGAACCCATATCACTGCATTGCACCACAGCAGGATACTTTTACCGTTATGCTTTGGCCACCTGACTTGCGGCATAAAATGTCTTTTGCCAGTGAGTCAGTACTCATTCATAGTGAGTACTAATCCCTGGAATATAATCTCACATGCAGATTCTCAAACCGGCGGTGTCCGTGCGTGCGGGTGTATATGTGTAAATATATACGGTACATGAGCACGTGTGGCAAGCACACAACGGTGGACCTTTTTAAAAGTCAATCTGTATGCTGAGCGTCCATACACGCAAACCCATAGTCCATTTTGTATTTAGGAAGCTGCATTTTGAATTTATTTTTCAATGATCATTGTTTGCAATTGAAAGAGAGGCAAAGGTTAAGAAGTAACTCATACGGGAGCCGTAATTATTCGTCAGTACTGCGGTTATTTTACCTGGAATCCTTTCTTTAACGTCCCCTAACATCATATCCATAAAAGGTCACTGTGCTTGGCAAATACATCAAGCAGACTGACAAATGGCCTGTGCTCTCAAATCACTCCCGACTCACTATATTGTAGATTGCTCTTTTTAATCAGATGACCAATTTATAGCACTGTAAAAAACCTAGTGAGGATAGAGTAGACTATCCTGTCGACCATTGTTTCCCAACCTCGCATTGAAAAAATATCGATAAAATTGTAGCAACCTACAAAATGACAAAAATTAGCCTTCAAGTGAATGACAGTCCACTTCAAAAAAGTTAGCATGTTGTGTAAAATATCAATCAGAACAGACTATAATAGCTGGGATGGAATTGATGGTACCACAAAGACAGATATTTCATGTTAACACTGCTAGATGATGTGAAAAAATGTATACACTCCAATGCCAGGGTTTTTGTCATTTACACTCAAATTCCAGGACTCAAAAAATATTGAGTTTTAGGACTACATGAACATTCAATGCAGCATAAGAAACCTTAGAATATCTTCTTTCATTAAAAAAACGTGTTAATTCCTAAATATATGGATCTCTCTTTTTCTGTCAGCAGAAAAAGAGAGTTCATTCCTAAATTATATGGGTCTGGAGTTATATGAGCTTGAAATGAAGGCGGCTGTACAAAATACAATGCAATACATACATATTGGTTTATACAGCGCTTTAAAAACAGCTGAAGCTGGAAAAAATTGCTAACATGGAAAAAAGGGAAATGCTGCTCTACATCATGTAAATGTAAATTTCTCCACTGTGAGACTAATAAAGGCATATCCAATCCAATCCAATCCAATCACATTATCAATTCCCGAATAAATTCGAGAATGGCAATGAATGAGTTAAAACTGATTAATTTTTTTCCGTAATGTCCAGTTATTTTACATTTGACACCTGCAATATGTTCTAAAAGAGCAAGAACAGGATATCTTTGTCGCTATTATATCACACCCAATTAGTCTGCAGGAAATAAGAACACCAAATGTTGACGCTTTGTAGGTTTCTAATTCTTGGAATTGAAAGAAAGTAACTAATGTAACTATTTTTTCATGGATGGGATGACCATAATGATGGGTTTAAAAATGATCGTTCCCTCTGGTTCATGGCTCTTCACAATGTTAGAAGATGGTAGTAAAATCAGCAGGAACCAAGGTGTTGACAAAAGAGATTATTTTAATCTTGTAGACAGTCCCTGCTGTGAGGATGGACGTTCTATCACATAATTTCAAAAAAATAACAATAAAAACAATTTAGTCCGGACCTGTCAGACCGCAACCTGCTTTTCCAAGCAAATGGGGATTTCATTTGACCAGTTATGGCTCAGCATTTTTAAATGTGTTATGAAGCACCAAATACAAAATCAAATAACCCCGAACCCTCTCCCACATCAACCCCCCAAAATAGATAAACATTCATAAGATTACTATAAATATCTGGTCTTTGTATTGTGTTCAATTGAAGGTCCCAAAGGAAGTCACTCTATTTAATTTTTATTCACAGTACATTTTACTCACATGCCATCTTTCTTGGAATGTGTCAGAGATATGACAGTCAGACACCGTGGACACCGTGGTGACGCAGTCATCATGACATACGTCTCCTGCCGGCAGTGGGAACAATCTTTCTGGTTCCGAGTCTCTGTCCACGGTGTCTGACTGTCATATCTCTGACAGAATGATGGCTTGTATGGACTGTAACATTTTTCATTTAACAAATCTGTACATTTGACTACCCCGACTATAAAACATAATGCACATAATAAGAAAAATACAATTGGCTATACGAGAACATGCCACAAGATTACACCAAAGCAATACAATATTGTCGTACATACATACATAGCTTTGGCTTGAAGATAGGTTGAGGGCACAAAAATGGGGAGGAAAACTGTATTGCGATGAGGAAGCGGCGCATGAGTGATTGATTCTCAACACAGCCTTGATTGAAATGCTTAGTTAGTGAACACAAAAGAGACGACGCCTCCGTGTTTCGAGTTTAGCTTTATGCATGGTGCTCTACCTCTTTATTTGATTGACTTTTGAGTTTGTCACAATATACAGGTAGCATCCGACTAACAACCGGCTCGACTTACGACCACCCATACTTACAACCACGACTTCCAGACCCTATTTTTATTTATTTTTTATTCTACGCCTGGCACCGCAGCGCCCGAGCAGGCTGGCAATGCGTACGACAATTTTAGCCAGCCGGCATCTCACTCTCGCACAGAAATCGACCACGTGATTGCACCAGAGGGGAGAGTTTGTGAGTCATTTAGCCTCAAAGTTTCTATTTAACATTTTGAATGGATTTCAATTTACGACCATTTCGACTTACGACCTTTTTGTCGGAACGGAACTCGGTCACAAGTCGGATGTTACCTGTATTCCAGCAAAAGCATAATCCCATAATAAAGAATCAGTTAGGATTACAATCAAATAAAAAATATTAAAATAAAGTTGCTCTAAATGTTTTGCAATGATCAAACATAACCAAGAGCAGGACACTCGCAATAGAAAAATATTTATGTTTGTTTTAAAAAATAGATATATACAGTATAGCGATATATATGTACATATATATTTCTATTCAAATATATAGCAAATATATGACTGTTCAGAAAAAAATAACTTAGTTCAAATTGAAAATATATTCGAAAAAGATCACAAGACAATCGCTCCAAAAGAAATGACAGAGTTTAACGGGGAGTTTAAAGTCTCCCAGCCGAGAGTAAAATAAATAAATAAGTGCAAGGATGTTGAGGCTGCCTTCTGTTCTTCTTCTTTGCGATTCAGGCTGCATGTGGATGGGGCTTGGGAAATAAAGCACAGTTAAAGGACAACCGACGTCTCCGGACAAGTTGTGTCCATAGTTTGTAAAATTCCTTCAAATGACTTCTACTGAGCGTATTTTACAAAGATTCCACCGCATATAGCTATATTTTACGTTTTAAGACTTGCGCTGAATATTCCGCAAGTCTTGTTTTTCAGTTGGTGACGAGTCCGTACGTGACGTCACTGAAGGAACGCCCCTGACCGAAAAAAAGGACACATTGTAGCAGTCCTTCCATCACGTCAATGCTTGTTTGGTCTGAAAACCTCGTGTTGCACCAGAAGAGGGCGCCCAATATCAATATAAGGAATTTATCAGCCAACCAGTCATGTCTACAAGAGGTCGCCATTTTCTTCTGCCTCTTTTTGGGTGAGACATTTCCCCCCAATGTTGCCTCAAAATGGCACGGAATAAATTATTTAATCGATTGCAAACATGTATGCTTTCCTCTTCAGAACAATTTGAATCATATTCATAACTGGATATGTAACAAGAAAGCATATTCTCCGAATCTAAAGCCATTGTTTTGATTCTCCAGCAATGCAAGACGTCTTGGCGTGACGTCACGAACTGGGGGCGGGACTTTCGGATAATGCTCAATTCGCAGCTCAATTTTTTTTGCAGATTTTGGACACTTTAAGTCATTTTTACTGGTGTTTTGCATTTCACTAAAAATATCATACTTCGGTTTTTGGGTATTTTAGATGCTATAAAACGTTTTTTTTCTGATGTCAGTTAGGAAACATAAAAGTGACGTCGGTTGTCCTTTAAGTCGTGGTGTGAGATGATGTTGTGAGGTAGAAAACTAACCATGTGGGTTGAACTTTTGTTGCGAAAGAACGAAAATGTGTCCAAACATATTTATTTTTTGCTTGTTTTTAATCCAGTTTTTTTTCCTCACGATGCTAACATTCTACATAATGTTACATTGCATATAATCTTTCAAATATAAAGCACAAAACTACCGGCATTTCATTCATGATACTTGGACATCAAAGGATTTTTTTTCTTCCCATTTTTTCCAAAGTGGAATTTGATGTCAAATGTTTGAGAGGAACTGTTTTGTAGGCAGTTTATGGATTATTTAAACAATCTCTTAACTCGTTCACTGCCAGACGTGCAAAAATGTGTCCACTCCAGTGCCAGGGTTTTTGTCATTGTCGCTCGAATTCCAGGATTCACAGAATATTTAGTTTTAGGATTACATAAATATTCAATTCAGCGTAAGAAACCTTAGAATCTCTTATTTCAACAGAAAAAAATGAATTAATTCCTATGGGTCTGGAGTTATATGAGTTTGAAATGAGGGCGGCTCTCCAAAATACAATGCACGACATACATATTGGTTTATGTAGCGCTTTAACAACAACTAAAACTGGAAAAAAGCGCTAACATGGAAAAAAGGGAAATTCTGCCCCCTTGTGGAAAAGAAAAAAAACACTGCCAGAGGCCATGGCCAGCGCTTTATCTGCACCCAAGCATGAAAAAAAAAACTCGAACAAATTCGAGAATGGCGCTCTATATCATATTTTCAATTCCCGAATAAATTCATGAATGGTAGTGAATGAGTTAATGTCTCAAACAACAACAAAAAAAAACGATGTGACCCTTTTGTCATGGCATATGGAAGTTTTCTCACTGAATTTCTGCGTGATTGACCAAATTTGAGGAAAAAAATGATGCTCATACCGAATACCTTCTTTCCAGTGGATTGAAAAAAATAATTTACAGACGACCGAGTGTCAACTTGGCATCTCTTAACCAATGAGAGAGGCTTCCTTTCTGCTTCTGAACAGTCTGACATCATTTCATTCCGTCAATCAAAACCCTGTGTACATAGGAAAGTGTTTTTGTATAAATGAGTACTATTTTCGACATCTTCACTTAGATACCAGGGCACGATGTAAACGTTAAATTGAAGTTATTGTAATGGAACAAATGGACTTGATGACGAATTATTAAAAAAAAAGGATTGAAAAATTGCTTTAGCTTGATTTATTGTAAGAAATTCAGAGTGGGCAGTGCACAATTTAAATGATTTCTTCTTTTATTGGACCTTTTTTGTCTTCGTGTTTTTTTTTTTTTTTTTTTTTTTTTTTTTTGTGTTGAAGTTGGAATCCCACTTGAGGACACAGAAGCATTTGCATGTTGCGAACATTCTGCTGGGTGCAAAGTGGCAAATGCTGAAATGAGGGGGTCATGAAAACACTTTGAAAAGGCAGCACTTGTTCCTTAATATTAATTTTGCGGGCAAAAGTTTGATTTGATTTGCAATTGCTTGTGTTGAAATCAACATTTTCTTTTTCTATGAAAATGTAAAAAAAAAGGAAAAAAAGGAAAGATACTGAACACCTTGTGCAATAAAGCTATCTTTTTATGAACTGTGATGATACTGTTCTTTTATTTTCACATTTGATCTTGACATGGCCATTTTATTTTTCCGGGCTAAAAATTGCCATTTTTTAGCAGGCACAACGTAGAGTGCAAATGCCCAACCTGGTAGTTGAGTGGTTATTGCGTTCGAGCTTTAAACATCAGACTAAAAACAGCTTACTATACATGGTGGTTGTTTTTAGGGCTGAATACGCCTTACGATATATGGTACTTTTTTTTTTGCCTAAAAACACCTTACTATACATAAAAACACCTTACTTTACATGTCTTTTTTTCAGGCCAAAAATGCCTTCCTATCATGACCTTTTTTCCGACTAAAAACCGCTTACTATGAATGGCTGTTGTTTTTAGGGCTGAATACGCCTTACAATACATGCTCCTTTTTCTTGGGGGGGGGGCTAAAATTGCCTTATTATACGTGGTTGTTTTTTTTTTTAGAGCTGAAAACGGCCTACGATACATGGACGTTTTTTGGGGGACTAAAAATGCCTTAGTATACATGGTCGTTTTTTTCAGCTAAAAACGCCTTATTGTACATGGTCATTTTTTCAGTTAAAAATGGCTTACTATACCCGTACATAGTTGTTTTTTTGGCTAAAAACGGCTTACTATAGATGGTCATTTTTTTCAGTAAAAACACCTTACTATACATGGTAGTTTTTTTTCAAAAAAAAACGACTGTACATGATAATTTTTTTTTCGGCTGAAAACGGCTTACGATACATGGTCTTTTTTTTCCGGCTAAAACGCCTTACTATACATGGTGTTTTTTTCAGCTAAAAACACTTTCCTATACATGGTCATTTTTTCAGCAAAAAAACGCCTTACTATACATGGTGTTTTTTTCAGCTAAAAACACTTTCCTATACATGGTCATTTTTTCAGCAAAAAAACGCCTTACTATATATGGTCGTTTTTTTCAGCTAAAACGGCTTACGATACATGGTCTTTCTTTTCCAACTAAAAACGCCTTACTATACATGGTGGGTTTTTTTTTTTCATTTTAAAATGCCTTCCTTAGTCGTTTTTTTCCGCAAAAAACGCCTTACTATATATGGTCGTTTTTTGGGGGGGCTAAAAACACCTTATTGTCTCTTTTTTCGGCTAAAAACGCTTTACTATACATATTCATTTTTTTTCAGTCTAAAAATGCCTTCCTACACATGAGCTTTTTTTCGGACTAAAAACTGCTTACTATAAATGCCCGTTTTTAGGGCTGAATACGCCTTGCGGTACATGCTCCTTTTTTGGGGGGCGGGGCTAAAAACGCCTTATTATACGTGGTCTTTTTTCAGTTAAAAACGCCTTACGATACATGGTCGTTTTTTTTCCGGCTAAAAACGACTTACTACACATGGTTGTTTTTTTTGACAAAAAAATCCTTACTATAGATGGTTGTTTTTTTTTCAGCTAAAAACGCCTGGTCGTTTTTTTTATATACATAGCTAAATGCATGTTTTCCTTTCCAGCAAAAACTGGCTTACTCGACATGGTCGTTTTTTTCCGTTAAAAATGCCTTACTATACATGGTCGTTTTTTTCTAGCTAAAAATGCCTTACTATACATGGTCGTTTTTTTCTAGCTAAAAATGCCTTACCATACATGGTCGTTTCTTTCAGGGTCAAAACGCCTTATGATACAATGTCATTTTTTAATTAGAATAGGAAAGCCTTCAACAGTCACACTATGGGGAAATCTGCAGAAATGCCTGGGAATTAACCTGAAACTCAATCGACGCAAAGCATTCACTCTACCACTGAGCTAAATCTGCATTTGACTGGTTAAGAATGGACTTACGATACATGGTGTTTGTTATTAGCATATTTGACAATAAAGCTGACTGTGACTTTTTTTTCAGGCAAAAAAAATGGCTTACCATACGTGGTCGTTTTTTTCGTCTAAAAACGCTTTTATACATGGTCGTTTTTTCGGTTAAAAACAGCTCATTATACATGGTCATTTTTTCGGGCTCAAAACGCCTGATTATACATGCTTGTTTTTTTCGGCTAAAAATGCGTGACTATACATGGTTGTTTTTTTTCGGACTCAAAACGCCTTACTATACATGGTCGTGTTTTTTTGGCCAAAAATGCCTTACTGTAGTGTACATGGTCGTTTTTTTTTTTTTTTTTTTTTTTTTTTGGGGGGGGGGGGGGGGGGGGGGCATGCTAAAAATGCCATGCAAAATATGGTTGTTTTATTTCGGCTAAAAACGCCTTACTATACATGGTCGTTATTCACATGTCACGAAGTAGCGCACACGTGGCCTGCCTTGTGGCCAGGTCGTTAGAGTCTTTGCTTACCATGAAAGAGGTTCAGGGTTTGATCCTGACTCCGACCGTTCTATGTATTGTTATCATGGTTGTTTTTTTTTTTCGTCTAAAACGCCTTACTATGCATGGTTGTTTTTTTTTCAGCAAAAAAACACCTTACTATGCTTGGTTGTTTTGTTTGGGCTAAAAACGGCTTACTATACATGGTTGTTTTTTTCAGTTAAAAAAGCCTTGCTATACATGGTCCAATTTTTCGGCCATAAATGCCTTACTATACATCGTCGTTTTCATGCTAAAAATGCCTTGCTATACATGGTTGTTTTTTTCAGGCTAAAACGCCTTACTATACATGGTCGTTGTTTTCAGGCTAAAAACGCCTTGCTATACATGGTTGTTTTTTTCGGGCAAAATACGCCTTACTATACATGGTCGTTTTTTTCTAGCTCAAAACGCCTTGGTGGTTTTTTTGGGGGGATTAAAAACGCCTTACTATACATCGTGGTTTTTTTCATGCTAAAAATGCCTTGCTATGCATGGTTGTTTTTTCGGGCAAAAAACACCTTACTATACATGGTCATTTTTTTCGGGCTAAAAACGCCATCCTATATATACATGGTCGTTTTTTTTATCAGTGAAAGACACCTTACTATACAATGTATTTTTTTTGGGGGGGAGGTTCAGGGTTTGATCCTGACTCCGATCTTTCTATGTATTGTCATCATGGTTGTTTTTTTTTCGGCTAAAAACGCCTTACATCCATGGCTGTTTTTTTTTTTCAGCAAAAAACACCTTACTATGCTTGGTTGTTTTGTTCGGGCTAAAAACGGCTTACTATAAATGGTCGTGGGTTTTTTTCAGTTAAAAAAGCTATGCTATACATGGTCGTTTTTTTAGCTAAAAACACCTCAGTATACATGGTTGTTTTTATGGTTAAAAACACCTGACGATACATGGTCTTTTATTTTGGCTAAAAACGGCTTACTATACATGGTCATTTTTTCCCCCGCTCAAAACGGCTAACTGTACATAGTCGTTTTTTTTTTCGGCCAAAAACGCCCTACTATACATGGTCGTTTTTTTCAGGTGAAAGACACCTTAGTAAACATGGTCTTTTTTTCCAGCTAAAAGTGCCTTACCATACATGGTCGTTTTTTTTCAGGGTCAAAACGCCTTACAATATAATGTCATTTCTTAATAAGAGTAGGAAAGCCTTCAAAAATCACACTATGGGGAAATCAGTAAAAATGCCTGGAATTGAACCTGAAACTTCATAGGCGCAAAGCATTCACTCTACCACTGAGCTAAATCTGCATTTAACTGGTTATGAAAGGACATACTATACATGTTTTTTTTTTTCAGGTCAAAAAACCACCTTGACCTGGTCAAAACAGCTTACTATACATACGTCGTTTTTTTCGGTTAAGAACGCCTCATTATACATGGTCATTTTTTTGGGCTCAAAACGCCTGATTATACATGGTTGTTTTTTCGGCTAAAAATGCCTTATGCTTGATGGTTGTGTTTTTTCGGGCTCAAAACGCTTACTATACATGGTGTTTTTTTGGGGGTTAAAACGCCTTGCTATTCATGGTAATTTTTTGTGGGCTCAAAACGCCTTACTATACATGGTCCAATTTCTCGGCCAGAAATGCCTTACTATACATCGTCGTTTTCATGCTAAAAATACCTTACTATACATGGTCGTTGTTTTTTTTTGGGGGGGGGGGGGGGCTAAAAATGCCTTACTATACATGGTTGTTTTTTTCGGGCTAAAAACGCCGTAACATACATGGTCGTTTTTTTTTGTTGTTTTTTTGGCTAAAAATGCCTCACTATACATGGTCGTTTTTTTGGCTAAAAATGTCTTCCTATACATGGTCGTTTTTTTCTAGCTCAAAACGCCTTGGTGGGGGGGGGGGGGGGGTTAGAAACGCCTTACTATACATCGTGGTTTTTTTCATGCTAAAAAGGCCTTGCTATACATGGTGGTTTTTTTTCGGGCTAAAAACGCCTTCCTATACATGGTCGTTTTTTTCGGGCTAAAAACGCCATCCTATATATACATGGTCGTTTTTTTTCGGCCAAAAACACCTTACTATACATCTTCGTTTTTCTCATGCTAAAAATGCCTTGCTATACATGTTTGTTTTTTTCGGGCTAAAAACGCCTTACTATACATGGTCGTTTTTTTCGGGCTAAAACCACCTTACTATATACAGTAAAGTCTCGTTATATCGATATCGTATATAGCGATAGTCCCGGTTATATCGATACTATTTCTATGCACGCACGGAGAAAATTACATGCAAACAGGGTCGGATATATCGACAGTACCGGTTATATCGAGTCACACTATGAGGAAATCTGCAGAAATGCCTGGGAGTGAACCTGAGACGGCATAGACGCAAAGCATTCCTTCTATCGCTGAGCTAAATGCTCATTTTAGAGGTAAAAAAAACGCCTTACTATACATGGTGGGGTTTTTTTTTTTCAACTAAAAACGCCTTGCTATACATGGTCGTTTTCAGTTAAAAACACTTTCCTATACATGGCTGTTTTCTTTTAGCAAAAAAACGGCTTACTCTATAATGTCATTTTTTTCAACAAAAAACGCCTTACTATGCTTGGTCGTTTTGCTCGGGATAAAAACGGTCGGGGTTTTTTTTTTTTCAGTTAAAAACGTCTTACTTTACATTTTTTTCAACATGGCCGTTTTTTTAGCTAAAATCACCTAACTATGCATGGTCAATTTTTTTTTTTAGCTAAAACACCTAATGATACATGTTTTTTTTTCAGCATGGTCGTCTTTTCAGCTAAAAACGCCTTATGGTTCTTTTCAGCGAAAAAAACGCTGTACTATACATGGTGATTTTTTTCAGCTAAAAATGCTTTACTATACATAGTCAGTGTTTTTTTTTTTACTAAAAACGAGGCAGACCAAATGTGAAAAATCTGCATATGAAGTATCTTATTGTTTTTCAGCAGACTTGGACAGTCCGAGCCATTTACTTTCTGCTGTATTTGAGACTAATCAAAGTCTTATCTACAACTTTTACTTTTGACTAGGAGAGGGAAAACACTTTTTAATTTGTTTTTTTGTAATTCTCTAAATATTTCAGGCCTCAACAGAGTTTGCTTATGAGCGGCTCATTTGAACCAGGTATGTTGAGTCGGGAAGGAACTAAAGCAGGCAGGACATGGTTCTTGAGCAACCGGAGTTCCCTCCGCATGCACTAGATGTCACCGTATTGCAAATAAACCAGATATTCACCAGGCAGACAGCAAAGGAACACTTGTTCTGCATTTATTTTGCCAACCTATAGATGATTTTTTTTCGCAAACATCGATCAATAAGTGCCTGTACAGGATTACATGATTCCATAATCCACAAGGGCTATGGCAGCATTCAAAATAATAGCAGCGCTTACTCACAAAATGTGTCTTGAATGAAGGGAAGAGAACCCTACCCCCAAAAATCTTAATATAAAAAAAACAATTAAAGAAAATAAATAAATAATCTGTCTTCACGTGTTTCCTTCCTCTCGTTTAGTTAAAGTGCTTAAATATTCTGGAAACTACATCATGAGCATTGTTCAACAAATTGATTAATACACTATATAGTTTCATATGTTATGACTCAACATTCAGTATATTACATATGATAATTCATTTCAAATGTTTTTTTTTGTTTTTTTTTTGTGTGAAGGCAGAATCATTTGATGCATCGCTTCTGTTGACTCTTGTTTGCTTGTGCAATTATTCCTGATGAAATGACGAGTTAAAGGACAACCAACGTCACTTTTTTGTTTCTTAACTGACATCAGAAAAACGTTTTATAGCATCTAAAATACCCAAAACACGCAGTATCCCGTTTCCACAGTTTGATAAATTCCTTCCATGGAGCTTGGTCGCCCTCTTCTGGAGGCTTTTTGGTGCAACACGAGGTTTTCAGACCAAGCAAGTACAGCAAAATATATTAACGTGATGGAAGGACTGCTACAATGAGTCTTTTTTCGGTCAGGGGCGTTCCTTCAGTGACATCACGTACGGACTCGTCACCAACTCAAAAACAAGACTTCCTGAATATTCAGCGCGAGTCTTAAAACGTAAAATATAGCTATATGCGGTGGAATCTTATTAAAATATGCTCAGTAGAAGTCATTTGAAGCCATTTTACAAATTATGGGCACAACTTATCTGGAGATGTCGGTTGTCCTTTAAGTGTAAATGACAAATGAATTACTGAATTTAACCATACTAAGGTATGATGTTTGCTTTAACGTACAGTCTTTAGTGTGTGTGTGTGTGTGCGTGTGTGTGTGTGTGTGTGTGTGTGTGTGTGTGTGTGTGTGTGTGTGTGTGTGTGTGTGTGTGTGTGTGTGTGTATGTGTGTGTGTGTGCGTGTCCATGAAGTTCAACTGGAGGTGTATTTGCCATTCTTTTGCTTCTTCTGTTGGAACTTCCTGAAATGGGTCTGGATAGTGGCAGCTGCCTTGTTGACCTCCACGGGGCTACGCGGGGATGGGCCAATCAGATCGGTGCAACACGTGCCATTACTGGCGTTAGAATCTGACAAATATTTTAGATGTGTCATTATTGTGCGTGAAAATGATGACTTTGGCAAATAAAAGAATGTGACTTACACTTTCTGTACACGCCCATGCTGTTCCTTCTAAAGCCATCGAGCTGCAAAGCAGATCAAAACAAATGATAGTCAGCAGAAGCGTGTTGAGCCAGTTAGATACCGTGTGGTGGAAAAGGGTCAAGGCTGTCAGATTGTTTTCATTTTCAATGATAGTGTCAAAAACCGCAAAAGCCCCATTTTTGTTTAATCACAGATACAGTTCCCATAAGTTTGTGAATGACACAGTTTGTTTTTTTCAGATAGATTGGCTAGTTCAAATTTAAATGGCACTCGGAACCACAAGTCTATTAAAAGTAGAAACTAGGAGCAGATGAGGAGTATTTTGCTAAATTGCACTGTTGAAGAATATTGACAACGCACAGCAGGCTTTCTTGTTTTTGGCTGCCTTTAATCATTAGAGTCTGACTAAACAGGCAGTATAAACTGTGTTCTCCCATCAATTATCGTATAGTGATGGAGTGTAACACTACACAAATTACATTGTGCATCAATGTCCAGAGAAACTCCTTGACAATGAAACCTACATGTGCGTAAATACCCCCGAGTGTAACAACATCTCCATGGATGGCAATTCCATGATTTCATTGTTCTCACTGCTTAGAAGGGTCTGAGAAAAGGGTGCATTTTTGGCTCTCAGATCTGACAGTTAACTCTCTGATGGAGAATAAACCGAATTGAAGTAATCATATGTAAAGGTTTTCTGCTGTTATATGCTTAGTTGACCGAACACAAAGCCCACAATGGAAGCACGGAAAATCTGGGGTCAATCTGAGGTGAACAGACACAGCCTGTTAAACTGTCATCCTCAGGTAGGAGATCTGGCCTTGGGAGGAATTTAGGACTTGGTAAACTCCTTCACGGGAAGAGATCATTAGCCAGGTTACAAATCTATCATGGGGGTTCATGGAAAGACCACCCATTAAAATGTCTATGTTCTGTGTGTTTATGGATGTTGGTGCTTGTAACATGGGATGTCTAGGGCCGTGGGATTCAAATCAAGAAGACTGTGCTTTACTAATGTATCACTTAAAATGCATATATCCTCAATAAATAGCTTGGCAGAGGGCTGCAGAGGTTGGGCGTCGGTCATGAATGGCTGTGTCCTCTGCCGGCAGTAAAAGTTAATCTTCCTGTGTTCGAGCCTTTGTTCATAGTGTCCGAAAGAACATCTCTGACACTCTCTTTGGAGCAATGGGCAAAAGCGAAGCACATGCTGACATGCGTGAGCAGCAGCATCAGATACAAACCCCGGTGATCAGCATCAGTACTGCTATGTGGTCTAGAGGTCTGCTGAAACATTCTTCACATATTTTCAACTCTCAAATCAGATAAGGTGACCTGGCATGCGAACTGTGTAACAGAAAAGTATGTAGCTTACTTGAACGACAGCGTGTGTCCCTGGTGCCACGTGCCTGACTCGCCTTGTGTCTGCTGGTGTGTCTGTGTGTGTGCATGTGAGAGATTTCCAGAGTTTAAGGAATGACCTCCAAGACAAATCGCCTTGATTGGGATTTGCATAAGGTACAGCAGGAGAAGCCCAAAGGTTGAATGCTAAAGGCTAAAGCTGCTTAGCGCACTAATTTGTCTCTGTTGTCGCTCTTATTGTGACAGGACACAACAATTGACTTTACACCATACTTTAAACCAAGGATGGCAAAGTCATATTTTGCCTCGGGCCTCATTGTAGTTACGGTTTCCTCTCGGGGGCCGTTATGAATTTGGAGAAGCCATTAGAATCTTTGATCCCCTCCACATATTACATATACTGTAGAGCTCACAACAAATTAATGAATAAATAGTTTTCAAATTTGAATAAAAAATAATGACTGTTATTGTGGTTTACATGGGACAATTTGAAATTTGGGTTCAGACTTTAGCAAGCATCTTCGATTTACACATGCTGGATTTGCTTTTGCGGCCGAATAAAATGATGTCGCGGACCAGATTTGGCCCCCGGGCCTTGACTTTGACACCAGTGCTTTAAACCTTTCAACCTCATTCACTGCCATTCACGAATTTATTTGGGAATTGAAAATATGACGTAGCGGGCCATTCTCAAATTTGTTCTGGTTTTATTTTTTCTTGTTTGGGTGCCGATAAAGCGCTGGCCATGTCTTTCAAGGGGGCAAAATTTCCTGTTTTTTCCATGTTAGCGCTTTTGTTCCAGCTTCAGCATTTTTTAAAGCCCTATATAAACCAATATTGCTCGGTATTTTGGACAGCCACCCTCATTTCAAGCTCATATAACTCCAGACCATATCATTTAGGAATTAACTCCTTTTTTTCCTGATAAAAGAAGACAGTCTAAGGTTTCTTTCGCTGCATTGAATGTTTATGTAGTCCTAAAACTCAATATTGTGTGGGTCCTGAAATTCTAGTGACATAAATGAGACATTTTAAAATATTTTCATGTTTATGTATTTTTGGAAATGTCATTACAATTTCTGATTAAACAAATGACATTTGATCTCCTTTTATTTCAACTAAATATTAATACAGTTCAAATTTGACCCAAGACACTATGTTATGATTACTGTGTTCACAAACCTCTTCTGCTTTACTGGTTCTGCGGCTGTGTGACACCGAATGCACCTGCCAAGGCAAAGGTTGAGACACCATGTAAGGGGGAGGCTCCTGCTGACGGGCAAAATGCTCCCCTATCTGCCAAAGCAAAGATCAGTAATCACACACACACAAAAGGTCAAACAGTTTTTTGTTGCAATTCGAAATTCTAAATGCCCCTGATGAGAAGATCTCATTATAGATTAGAGTATTAGTCGTGTTATTTCCCTTGACGCCAGATATTTTCCTCTCGATAATTTTTTTTACATGTTTGTATTTAAATAATTTGATGCGTGGGAGTATAATAAAAGCCCTGAATTTTAAATGCCGTTGTTCACATGAAAAACGTCAAATAAGTGCTGGCACGAAATAATCTGCCAGCATTGCAACATTGCAGTCTACCAGAGTTTCAAATGTAAGGTTATATGTAAGGACTACAGTATATGTACTGTTTACATACTATATATAGCTAACGTTTTATACAATATACAGTATATAAAACATCAGAAAAAGCTCTTAGCATTAGTCGGCAGCAATCTCACCACGTTATTCAAGTTTAGATTGTAGATTCCTATGTTATTGTGCTTAAGTAGATGTCTCAGTATTTATGTTTACAGCATATTTTGACTGCTACATTTACTGAAAAACAAAGAATATTTGCAATTTCAGCTGTTTGCTTGGCTGAAATCCTTGACTTGGTTTAACCACCAGTGTTGACAACCCAATTAGTGAGAGGTAAAGTCAACTACAGTTGAGATCTTTATTGATCGAATGATTGAGTTCTTGGTCTGTTATTAAAAAAAAACAGCGATGGCATCAACATGAAGAAATATTATGTTAATGATAGTAACAAAGCAAGATAGCATATTCCACATCAACATCATAGATTCATGGTTAAGTTGTAGTTTTTTGCCAGTTGAAAAAACACCAGTTGGCACTCAAATATTCTAATTAGTAAAACACATACAGGTAAGTTGTATTCTTCAGTTGGCCCGAGTCACTAATTTTGGATATTTTTTCATCCGTCAATTCAAAGATTAGTTAAACTAGAATAACTAATTCGGTCTTGGTTTACAAAAAAACAACCAAACAAACAAAAATAAGAATTGTTCAAAAACATATACTGTATGAAGTAATTGACTGTAAAAATGCATTTGAAGTATATTGCAGTGTTTGTACAGTTTCACTGTTTTCTTACGTAAAGACTTCAAATCAGTGACATGACTTAGACACACAAGTACTCCTACAAAGATGTACTTAAGTAAAAATTTTGTCACCTCTTATTGTCTTACACGATCTTATTGCAACCAGTCAAATAAATGTTCGTATCTTTCATATGATGTTGTCATGGCCTTACCGATTCTGCAACTCGGACCATCACATAGATGGCTGTGAGCATGGTGATCAACATCTTGACAACTTTGCCGTTTGATCCTATAGTCCTTCGTGCCCTCGGCTCGTTTTCCCCTTGGGCCGCTGAAGTGACGCTACGGAGGCACACCAACGGGAGATTGAAGAGCGACTCCACAAAGACAATTGAATTGATTATGCACCTCGCACTTGCTCCTAGATGCACGCGCACACACTTTACTCCCTCGGTATCTGACACAGGTTTGGAGGACATGTTAAAGAGCTTTGCAAGACATAAATAGAGAGCTGCTAATCTTTTTCCTCCACACAACAACTTATCCCTCAGGTGCGCTCACATCTTTCTCCACGGTGCAAAACACACACCATGGCTAGTGAGTGTTGACTTTAGTAGTGGTCAAAACGGCAACAAATTGTGCTTGAGCAGATTTTTTCGTGGCTTGTTATTAGAAGTGGATATTAGGGATGCGCCATTACTGCAGATTTTGCTGGTTCATGAACATAAGCTTGTCTTGAAAATGGCCCAACAAATATACAACTATCAAATGCATGTTTTTCTGACACTCTTGGCACACATCTCATACCTGTAAATTTCAGTTAAGTGGTGTCTCAGTCTGAATTTTAGGGGGCACTCTTAAATGAATTACATTCAGTAGGTAAGAGACAAAGAAGAAATAATTGCCAAGAGGAACATTGAGTCAGGTGCTTTGTGTGTTAACTACAAAATAAAGTCAGGAATCAACAGACACATAATTGCTTCTGCGGGATTCCACAACTTATCACGAAATAAGACCGACAGGAAAAACGTGATTTACTACAAATTAAAATAAACATCATAATAAGGTATTTTTGGAAACACATTTTTACATACCAAATGTATAATGAATCCTGTAAGCCAGGGGTGACAAAGTCATTTTTTGCCGCGGGCCATATTGTAGTTATGGTTTCCTCTCGAGGGCCGTTATGAATTTGGGGAAGCCATTAGAATGTTTAAATCCCTTCAAATACAGTAAAGTCTCGTTATATCGATATCGGACATATCGATAGTCCCGGTTATATCGATACTATTTCTATGCACGCACGGAGAAAATTACATGCAAACAGGGTCGGATATATCGATAGTCCCGGTTATATCGATATTTTTTCGGGCTCCCTTGAATATCGATATAACGATAACTTTACTGTATTACATATAGAGCACACAGCAAATTAATGAATAACTCGTTTTCAAATCTGAAGTCAAGAATAATGACTTTTATTGTGGTTGACATCCAAAAATATGAAATTTTGGCTCAGATTTTAGCAATCATCATGGAATTTAACAAGTTTGATTTGCTTTCGCGGGCCGAAAAAAAATTATGTGGCGGGCCGGATTTGGCCCGCGGGCCTTGACTTTGACACCTGTGCTGTAAGCGGATACATGTGATAATAAAAAATTATCAAGTTTGACTCAGTTTCCAGACACATTCCAACAATATTTGTACATGTTTTTTTGGGTTTGTTTGTTTTTTTTTGTGCTAGGCAAAGAAGGATGACACAACCAGTGGTCCCACTTGTTCACTTACTTGAGTTTATGTGTGCAGACATCGTGTACACGATGGATGCTGGAGATAAAAGACAACACGAGGAATGTGTGGACAGACGCTTATAAGAGCTCTACCGGTTGGTGACAGCCACTGACTTCTGACTCAGTATGTGTGAAGGAATATGTCCCGTCTTTTCTGACAACAGCTAATTTCAACCAAATCTATGAGGAGAGACAGGTAAACTCATGCACAATGTACACATTTCAAAATAACATTTGTAATGACGTCAAAGTATTTTTAAGCCAGTGATTTTAACGCAGTGAATTTAAATTCCTTCACAGATTTTGACACAATTCTATTTGATGATGTGCTGTGGAGAACATAAAGGAAACGTAAAAAAATAAAATAAAAAGGAAGTTCATTATGTCAACCAAAATTTCAAAGAGGCTGAGCAGCAAAAGGAAAAGTAAGTTCGTTTTTATGTTCTTAATTTTAATTATTTTTTAAGTAGTGGAGCAATTTTTCAAAATTTTCTAGACAACCTGTGACACAATAGGAATAATAATTGCATTAGCATGAACATATACCTTTCACACTGTTGATTTTAGTCAACAGTTTTAGTTGATTTCACTATAAAAGCACTGAGTATCGAAAGCCTCAGTCAACAAAAACTCATTGTTTGTGCTTCATTTGAACCAGAGCCTCCAAAGAATAAATTCGACTTGCTCATCCAACTTGGTCTAGAGGCTTTCTATCCTTCCAAACTGGAACTAGCATCAATATTGGACCTCAGTACCTGGATCCTGGACAACCTAACGCCCCGAGAAACCAATGACCTGCCCAAATCTTTCCTTCAAAGGCTTTGGCTGCTTCGCCCAGATGCTCGAAGTACTTGCTGCGAGCCCATCTCAGACGTAATGGACAGTCCTGGTAGTAGGATTGATTTCAGAGGATTACCCTCCTGTTCCGTCAATCCTCTTGATCTAGTGACAGCTGTTTTTATATGTGCCAACACTTTCCTTCAGCAAGAGATCACCTCACATATGCTACAATGCCGGTTTGCCGTACCCCTGATTCTTCCACATGTCGATGACGAAGAATCAAGCAGCTTCCTCCTTTGGCCCTTAAGAGGTGTCGTGAGGCAATGGCAGTCGCACTCTGCAGATACTTGTCCAAAAATCCAAGAAGCTGTTTTGGTGAGCACCTCCATGCCAATGATATCATGTGTGAGGCTTGGTCCCTGTAGTGTCTCAAAGTCTGAGGTGTTAAATCACATCTTCGTCAGTGAAACTTTCATCCACAAAGGAATGGAAGGAGGACATCTTCCACGAAGCCTGTCCAACGGTCTCGTGGAGACTGCATGGTATCTTCCTACAGGAGACCCAAACGAAGACATTTTTCCAGTTCCAGTCATGTTCTCTAACCTTCGGGGAGATGCAAGTACCCATGACAAATGCCTCCACCTTCTCACCCAAGCATCTTCAGTGGTTATTTTTTTCTGCGACAATCCAAGGCAGAAAGAGAAGCAACTTGTCACTTTTTGCAAAGATACGAGTACCAAGATCATTTTGATTGATCTCTCAGACACTGAGACTACGAAGGACAGAGCGGTGACGTCCGTTGATCAGAACCTGGCGCAGGCAATGGGTCATGCAGGTGCATCAATTGTTTCTGGAAGAGCTTTGAACGCAGACAACCTTGCTAATGTACTGTGCAATACCGTCAAACATTTGCTGCCAGAACTGAAACTTGTGACGCTTGAAGGAGCAGCAAAGTTAGCAATGGAGCTGGGACTATGTTGCGATGAAGGGACACTGTGTCAAAAATCAATGCGCATGGCAGAGGAAATTCTGAAAGGTTTGCATGAGGGATCTGCTTTGTTTAGGCAGAAACAGCTGCCACTGCAAGATGGCATTTGGAGAAGGTTGACTGAAATTGAGAAAGATGAAAGTCAAAAGAGGAAAGAGGGGAAAGAGTTTGACCACCGATTACAAAATGAGAAAAAAGAGATCCTGGGCAGTTTGAGCAGATACGAAAAAACTCCATCTATGAAGAATTTCACAAATGCTATTTCAACCACGGACAAAACGGAGAGGATGTATTTCCTCAGTTGGATGAGGGTGAAACTCAGACTGCTGCAAATGCAGAAACAAATCAACCTTAAAGATCTCCTGATACATCTGCAGACAAAAGATAACAACAGCATTTCGGAACAATCAGAGCTTCAGAATGTAGCCAATGATGCTAGTGATGATAGTGATAGTTTTTGCACAGATTCAACATTCGAGGATGCAACAGTAGTGCAGTTTGTAGATAACAAGCAGGAGGTCAAAGATTCGGGCAATGAAAGATCAGAGTCTCTACTGAGTGGATATTTTCACTCAAATGAAAATGAGATGCCAAGTAAAGAGATTTGTGAAAATAATGTTTCTTTCAACCAAGCTGCTAGACAAAATGGAAATCTAGATGTTTACGAGAAAGAGTTTGATGAATCAATGTTACACAAGACTTTGTCAAGAGAACAAACGTCCCACAATGTGGTTGCGGAAGGTCAGTCAGCAGCATCAGTGCATTCATGTCTACTTCGGCTTAGTCTGAGGCAACACACAAATAATTATCCTGAGGTTGCCAATTTAAAGAATTCGAAGGACACTTTTCAAACCGCAATTCAAGAAAGAACAGAATCTCTTGAAATTGACAATGTTCAGGAGACTGGCTTCAGTCCATCAAGATTTAACGAGACCTCTTCAAAGAAAGAACAAAGCTGCCACGATGCATTAGATAGAGATTCAACTGCCACATCAGCACATTCATTTTTGCTGAGATTCAAGCGCCGAACTGTCAATGATCTGAAGGTCGCTGATCCAGACAATGACCAAGGTTTTCAATCCCAAAAAAAGGAAAGAACAGAAACTCCACAAAATGGATTTTTCTACTCCAAAAATCAAGAGGAGTTCCCAGGTGAAGACATTCTTAAAAACAATGTTCCTTTGAATCCAGCATTGGGAGAAAAAGCTGCCTTTTGCGTTCAAGGAAATGAATTATGTGAACTGTCTCTCAACAAGACTTCTACTGAAGAAGACACATGCCAAGATGCACATGTTGATGTTCAGCCATTCTTGCTTGAACAATTTAAAAATCATAATTCGGTGGTTGCCGATTCACAGGGTGAGGTAGGCATGAATGTCATTTTTCGAACCACAAATGATCAAAAATCAGAATCTCTGCTAAGTCGACATTTTGATTCCAAAAAACAAGAGGAGTTTCTGGCTGAAGGGGGTCTTAAAGATCATTTTTCTTCAAACCCAGTGTTGAACAAAAAGGCACCATTCGAGGTCGATGAGAATGACTTCACTGATGCAGTCATTAGGGCAACTTCTCCTGAACAACCATATCAAAATCCCTCTCTTAAATCTCAGGCTGTAACGTCTGCAGAGACGTTTTTGTCAGAGCTTGAGCAGTTTACAGATAGTGATCTGGAATTTGCCGATTCGGAGAGTGAAGTCGGTTTGAAGTACATTCCTCAGCGCACAGACAATGAAGACTCAGAGTCTCTGCAAAATGGGCATTTTGACTCATCAAATGATGAAGAGATGGCCGTTGAAACAATACTTGAAGAGAAAAAAATGTTGGACCCAGTTTTCGGAGATAATGGTCCAGATAACATTCCTAAAAATGAGTTTTTTGAAGCGACCGGTCAGGAGACATCATCTGTAGAAGGACAAGCCACATCTATTGGAGCTTCGGCAGTAAAACCTACACAACCGTTTTTGTTAGGAGTTGAGCACTTTCTGCGTGAGATAGGCCTCATTTTTGAACTCACCCACAACAGCTCTGTGCATGGCAGTCATAATGCATTCCAACTCCCAAATGTAGCTGCTGACTTGATTCTCAGTGGCATTCCGCTTGAACTCATGGATGGAGATGTTTCTAATATTCCGATGCGCTGGCTTGGCAGTGTTCTTGCAGAAATCAAACAGCGTTTTCCTCGAGAGCGCTTGAAGGTTCTGACTTGTGTTGGAGTGCATCACGCAAGGAACGCCCAAATCCTGTTGGCATTATTTGGGGTGAAATTTCCAGATGGATGTCAAAAATCAACAAGAGGGGTGTACATGATTGCGCTACAATTACCACAGAAATTGAAAAAGAGGCTAAACTGCGATTTTCTCCTGCTAATTGATGTAGAAGGTCTCTGCTCTCCATCAAACCGTGAAATATGCTCTCAGGTCAGTGACAATGAAATGGCAACTGTTGCAGTCGGAATAGGTGATGTTTTATTGCAAAACCTTTACTCACGTGATGCTTCGGAGCTTGAGACAAGCCTCACAGTTGCAGTCAATGCTCTTTTGCGCGTTACAGAATATTCCTCCATGCCCTTTTGCAAAATTTTCATCCAGGATGAAGGCATCAATGCTATTTTAGAAGCCACACAGCTAAAACATGTATGTGACATTCTACAGACTAAGAATGGAGACAGAACTCACAGAGGTTCTGAGAACCTGATTCCCGAGTCAAATAAAAATAACTCTATTCTTTATGTTAGACCATGGTACACTGAGCCCCTCTCTAAATCAGTTGATATGCAGCATAGTGAGGCAATGCTGAAGTTAAAGTGCACCTTACTTGGGGCACTGAAGGACGCGGCCACTGGGTCAAAACCATGTGGTTGGCTTGAATTTATGGGCTGTTTGTGTTCCGTTTGGGAGGCCGTAAAAGCCGAATCCTTTTCTGTTAGTCTGCAAAATAAAGATATCGCTTTGGTCTTTTCAATGTTTTGCACTGAGCTTTTTCAGTGGGAGGACAGCTTGCTGGAACACATGGAATGCTGGCTAAAACAAGCAACCAAGACCATCTCTTCTACTGAACCAGATGCTTTGGACCCATCCAGCCAAAACGACTTTCTTTGTGAGCTAAAGTATGACGCGAAGAGAGAGATCAAGAGGGAGATAAACAAACTAAAGTCACACATGAAATCCAGTATGAGGGAAAACAAGATCGATGTAACCATGAAGATACTTCAAACTATCCTTCTGAACAATATGATGGACCTGGAAGAACGAGTAACTACAATGACAATAAAAAGGCTGGAAATAACAAATGAGAATCATTTTTCTTCCACTCAGCTCAACAGAATGGGAACCATATTGAAAACTGAACAAGATGCCAGGCTTCAGGCACTTTTTGACAGTGGAGAAACCGAAACCCAGCCCATTAAAGATGAAGCCCTAGAAAAGGAATTTGAGGGTGTGTGGAAGGAGGCATTGTCCAAATTTAACTTCAGGCCTTCAGAAACAGATGATATTACCACAAGGGTGAAGAAGATTCTCGTGGCCAACCTCAACAGTCGCGGTCTCCAAAAGCACTTGAATAGGCTTTCGAGTTTTGGCCAAAATCAAACTACGATCTTTAGAGTGCACGATCAGTATTTTGGTTACAACAGCAGAATGAAAAACTTGTTTGAAAGCAATAACAAATCACCAAAGAGTAAAGCTCAAAAACTTGCATGCAATGTCATGGAGCAATACCAGCAGTTTGTCTTAGAAAAAGTCAGTTTACCAGAAGACTTCTCCGATACTTACATCACAGAACTGTTAGAGATGATTGATGAAACCTTGAAAGAAGCACAACTGGAAGTCAGAGCAGCCTTTGAGGTGGATCTGAAAGTCTTTGTATGTAACGCCGCATGCAAAGACTTCCAAAGAGTTCACAATCGCTTCGCCAAGGATGGAGAACTTCTGAAGTCCTTTAAAGCCAAAAAGAGGACGCTGATGGCGGAATTCATCTATCAGTACCGCAAGAAAGACCAGCGTCAGAGGCTGGCTAATAGATTCATTTCAGACATCATCCAACCCATGGTGATGGACTATGTCTATAAACCACTGGGAATGAAAATTGCAGACGAGATTCAATGCAAGGCCCCACAATATCTCTCCCCACAAGCCTTCCACAAGAGTGCGCTAGAAGATCTCATCAAGGAAGACAATTTTGAAAGCTTTGTGGAATACTTGCTTTCTTATGACAGTTTCAGGCTAAAGAAAATCCAGGAGACGGTAGGAGCCTACTTGTCAGATTGGAATATGAATGCTTGGAGACAACAGCGCCTAGGAGAGATCATCGGAAAGGTGGCATCAGCTGTGAGCCAAGTAACTGTAGGCACCAGCACAGCCTTGACTGACACTAAGCCAATGCTGGAGCAGGTGTGTCTCATTTTGGAGGACGGAGATGCATTTATTCCCTGGGAAGTTCTGGAAGGACCGCTCTACAGTATAACCACGGAATGGGATCACTTTATCACATGTTTCATGGAGTTGCTGGCAGCATTGCGCTTGGAGCTTGCCCAGGTGTTCTCCCAACAGATGGGTAGAAACCAACTATTGAAGTGCCTTCCCACCCAACCAAAAGACCTCCTTTTCAACAAAGTAAAAGGCTGTGATGCCCGATGTCCAGTTTGCGGTGCACCTTGTGAAGTTGAACAAACCGGACATCAGTTTCACGAGGCCTCGCTCCATAGACCCATATACATGTTGGGGACCACTTCTCCGACGAACTCTGACTGCACAAACCCTGATGAGATGGACCAAGCAGAGGTCCTTTTGCCTTGTTGGGAACTCCAGCCCCTCCGCCCAGACTGGAATCATCCCACCAAAGAATCAAGCAGCCTTCCATCCAGTCCTTACTGGAGGTATGCTCTGATGTCATCTTTTGTTGAAAATAGCCTATATGCCATGCTGTTCAAATAACAATATTTATCTTTCATTCGAAGGTATGTGTTAGCAAGATTTAATGAGAGCTTTGCAGAGAAATACAACCACAAGCCGTTGGTGATCCCAGAAGAGTGGCGGGCAATGACACAAGAGGAGGCCTTGAAAAGTCTGACAGACAACGTCCTTCTAAGCAGAAAGGACTGAAAGCCCTCTCAATGGAACACATTCAATGCATTATGTACTAGTATTGTTGCTGATGCCATTTGAAATGTATTATTTCACCTCATTTTCCATGTTCTAGACAAACACACCAAAGATTGCTTGTCATTGGACAGCGACATAAGTGTGTTTTCTTTTGTGTCATCTACAGGGAAAAACAGTCTGAATGATTAGTATTTTTGCCATTATTATTGTGTTTACATTGAATTTAAAGAAATGAGTTTTCTACTACACATTTCTTTCTTCTTCTTTCTATCTTCCTTTGCCCATTGTTAGTTAAAATGTCCTGACTGCCCAATGCCGATAATTACATTTGACTTGAGATAGACACACAGAGCAAATGCTGCAAAGCTGTAATAAACATGGAGTGCATAGTAAATAAATAATTCTCCAGCTGACATCTACTGTAATTTTTTTAAGCACTTAGACACACTTTTCATTTCAATGAATTCTGACACTTCCATTGCACTTAAACCATGAACAAGAAAAGATGTGTGAGTCATTGACATTTGAGGCTGTCTGTAAATCATAGTCACTCAGTCTTCCAGAGACACGAATGTCATTGCAGTCTGTGAACCAAATAGGTGAGAATTGGCAAGGTTGAGCCACTCATCTTTTTTTCACTTTGAGCTGGTTACCAGACAAAAATCGATCTGTATTATTCATTCAACCAAGCTAATGCTTCGCTTAACCTGCCTTGCTATAGCAACTGGCACGCGTAACATATAATATGTAGTTTGTCTTCCGCTATTCATTTACAGACGCCCGTCTTTAACGGAAAAGAGAAATCAATCACGAATTCAGTTTTTCTTTACTCTCTGCACAATGCTGTTCCCTCAGAATTCTGTCAGATATCTCAATCAATATGCACTGCTTGGTCATTTGGCCCTTCGTGCGCCTCCCAGCACCCTTGGTCGCACCTGAATGGCACTTAGTATTGAGCGCTCTACCTGCACCGAATTGATTTTGGACCAAGGTGTAATGGCTGCAAAGGAGAACAGTTGAGACTGAGTGTCAGACCTTTATCGCAATGCCTGTAATAGGCCCCTGACAACAAAAACAGACCTGATAAATTGAAAAGAAATGTTGTGAAGAGAAGAGACGAATCATTTTTGTTTTGAGGGGTTGTTGAAACTGGACAAATTTTCACAGTGTTCGGATTCAGACTTGGAGTCAGGTAAGACTTTGTTTATATTCAGAGAGTTGAAACAAATTGCTGTCCCTTTTGAGCTCCCCCATGTGTAGTGTTTATATTTGGTAGCCTTTTTGCAGTCTGTACAGGCTCTGAAAAGAACTCTGAACAGGGGTGCTATCATAGCCTGCTGTTAACACAGCACGATAGATGTGCTGTATGGTCTGCCAATATTATGGACCATTTACATTTGGGAATAAAAGCGTTGCCATGACAATGCCAGATAATCTTTTTGTTCCTGATATTATAAAGCAGCATGCTATCCACAGGTTAGCATGTCCACTTCATACTTATAGATTGAAATCCTGGCTCAGGTCCATCTCTGTATTTGCCACTTTTTACTACATCTTTCTTTCAATTACCTCAAAAAGAAAATATTTCAGGAAAACGAATGACTATTAATGTTCCAGTGAAAATTGTCCACCCATCCAATATCTGAACTGCCAATCCCCACGAGGGTCGCACACATGCAAGTGCCTATCCCAGCTGTATTCAGGCAGTAAGCGGGCTACATCATGAACTGATTGCAAGTCACTGGCACTAAATGACATGTTTGTCGAAATGTGCGACCATTTAAAACTCATTCACTGCCAAACATGCAAAAACGTGTCCACTCCAGTGCCAGGGTTTTTGTCATTGTCACTTGAATTCCAGGGTCCACATAATATTGAGTTTTAGGACTACATAAACATTCAACACAGCGTTAGAAACCTTAGACTCTCCTCAGAAAAAAATAGTTACTTCCTAGGGTGCGAGTTATATGAGCTTGAAATGAGGGTGGCTGTCCAAATTACAATGCAATAGATAATAACAATAATAATAACAACAACAACAACATAAATAAATAATAATAATAATAATACATTTAATTTAAAAGCGCCTATCAAAGCACCCAGGGACACTTTACAATTAAAAGAACAATAAACACCAGAACAATAAAATATTGGTTTATGTGCTTTAACAACAGCGGAAGCTGGAACCAAGCACTAATATGGAAAAAAAGGGAAACGCTGCCCCTTGTGGAAGGGAAAAAACATTGCCAGAGATCTGGCCAGCGCTTTATCGGCACCCAAACATGAAAAAACAAAACCCCAACAAATTCGGGAATGGCGCTCTACGTCATATTTTCAATTCCCGAATAAATTCGTGAATGGCAGTGAATGAGTTACCAAAACAGATTATGACATAATTGTTTGAAGACTATGGTAGCGCAAAAGAAAAGCACAAATTGGCTAGACACGTTTGCATTATAAGTTAGCATTAGTTAGCAACAGTTCAACAAAACAATATGCTCTATATATCCATTTATTTATTTTCTGATGCGCATATCCTCACAAGGATGGTGGAGCATGGCAGAGCCGATCCTCGATGCTTTCAGGCAGTAAGCAGTGTACAACCATCCGCAAACACACACTCACACCTAGCGACAATTTAGAGTGTCAAATTAACCTGCCATGCATATTTTGCGTATGTGGGAGGAAACTGAAATACCAGGAGAAAACCCACGCAGGAACAGAAAGAACATGCAAACTCCACACAAGAACGCCAGTTCCCTGTACCTTTTTTTTTAACGCCTCAGAGCTAAAAATGACCATATATTCATCCACGAGAAGAAAGGTGACTTGCACTAGCACAGCAGGTAAGCCATTCAACACAATGCCAAATAAGCGTGTGCAGCACTTGGTTGACACTTCATTGATTTGCTCCAGCGTTTCAAGACGGGAGGGGAGCAGACAGACCTCTCCTCTCTTCGTTTGAGATGAGAGAGGTTACGTGGGTTGCTTTTTGGTCCTTCCTTGCTGACGCACTCACTCACTCACTCTCAGTGGATCCTCCTGAGTGACTGACTGCCCTTCACTGCGGGTCCATCAGGGTTTTTTTTCCTTTGTTTATGTATTTATATATGTATATATTTTTTGGTTGAATGAGTATTATTCTGTATTTGAATACAACAGTTGAGGAAGAAAAACAAAACATTATTTGCATATGTATAGAGGGCTTTTTCTGCATCTCTAATCGGCGACAGTAAGTCATTTATTTTATACCTATTTTTTGCAATATGGATGTCAATTCATGAGCATTTGAATGTTGGTCTGAGATTGACCATTTTAATGACAAGGTATATCCTGTTCAGTAGAGTATTTACTGTAAATATGGCTAATATTTTCCAATATATTTCATTTTGCACTGGAGGATATTACATTTTGTACTTGATAAGGTAATGGTTTGGACAAGTATATAGTTTTGCTTTCCCATTTTGTCATGAAGAGGCTGCATGAATTTGTGTGCTATGCCGCGTTTATGCGATTTGTCATCATATGAATATATTATTTTTCATTCGATATATTTCCAGTCACCATCCAATGCAAAACATCAAATTCAAACAGATTTAGGCTAGACCTTTTGTATTAAAAAGTAAGTCAAAAGATTTTAGTTACTGTGAAGACAGACAAAGCGATGGAGTTGAAAGCCCCCCCCCCCCCCCCCCGGGCTGGAGGACTGATTGAAATAATTGGTTGGAAAATTATCCATGGGATTGGTAATTGACTGTGCAGTAAAAGGAGCACATTTCTACATAACTTCAAAAAATTGGCCAGATTGAGCATACATTATCAAGTGAATCTATTCATTGGGCGCAGATATGAGCGAGTGGTGGTGGTGGGCGGGGGTATTTGCATTGCAATTTCTTCGACGTTAAGTACCTCTCGCGTGAATTTCTCTCATGATGAGCGTGAAATGTATAATTAATGCATGGGCAAGACATTCAAAGAGTGAAAATAGCAACATAGATGTCACTAATTATGATCGACTTATTGACAATTTGATATGATCCTATTTCAAATAAATAAATTGATAAATAAGTAAATACATTTTTCAAGTATTGGTAAAACACTCATCATTCTTTAGATAGATGAAACCAGATTTCTCCAGGGAAGATGGATAACTAACGAGCATCTGTCTTTTACTCAAATTTTCAGCTCCACGTAATTAACATCTGCAGGGAAGCAAGCTCAGGTCTGGAGATCAACAACAACATTACGGCTTTTTACACGCAATTGCTTGTGACTGTTTTAAAAAAATTACCTTTTTTTTACGATCCGCCTGAACCCCCAAAAAAAAGCATGAGACACGAAGTGTGATCGCAAGACTGTTAGTCCTACTCATGATGTATTTCATGCCACCCGCCTTGAATGCGGGGGCACTGTTGAATCATGCTGTCATCGGATTGATTGGCCTTAGACCGCTACTTCAAGAAAAAGGCTCATCCTTGGCTTGCTGTCTGAAAGTATAACTGGAAAAATGAAATGTCAATGTTCTCAGATCAAAACTCAGTGAAAACTTTGCAATGCTTTAAAAGCAGTGATCACATTTTATTTTTTTTCCCCGCCCAGTCACCACCTGCTTTTTTGTAATATACTGTACTATAACAGCTTAATTAATATAGCAGTGAATTAGTGAATTATTGGATTGGATTGGATTGGATTTGCCTTATTATAGTGTGGCATTTCAAATCAGAATCAGAATCAGAATCATCTTTATTGCCAAGTATGTAGAACACACAAGGAATTTGTTTCCGGTAGAACACGCTGCACTAGTATCGTTGTCAAAAAAAAAAAAAAAAAAAACTGCTAAGTGGCACTATACAGTTCCATTTTGGCTACTGTTGAAAGAGTTCAAAGAGTTAATGGCTTGGGGGAAGAAGCTGTTTAAATGTCTGCTGGATTTGGTGCGCATGGATCGGTAGCGCCTGCCTGAGGGGAGTAGCTGGAAAAGGTGGTGGGCAGGGTGCGGAGGGTCCAGTAGGATTTTCTGCGCCCTAGTTTGGATTCTTGCAGTGTGCAAGTCCTCGAGAGTGGGTAGGGCGGTGCCAATGATTTTTTCCGCCGTCCTAACTGTCCGTTGAAGTCGGATTTTGTCCATTTTTGTGGCGGCCCCGAACCAAACGGTGATGGAAGAACACAGGATGGATTCGATGACAGCCGTGTAGAAATGTTGCAGCACCTCCTGTGGCAGGCCATGCTTCTTTAGCAGCCTCAGGAAGTACATTCTCTGTTGGGCCTTTTTCAGGATAGAGTTGGTGTTGACCTCCCACTTCATGTCCTGGGAGACTGTGATTCCCAGGAACTTGAAGGTCTCAACGGTTGACACCAGGCAGTTGGATAGTGTGAGGGGTAGCTGTGGTGATGGATGTTTCCTGAAGTCCACGATCATCTCAACTGTCTTGAGCGTGTTCAGCTCCAGGTTGTGACGGCTGCACCAGAGCTCCAGCTCCAGCCCAAATGCATTGTAATATGATGCATCATTAAAGGACAACCGACGTTACCGCACAAATTGTGTCCATAATTTGTAAAATGGCTTCAAATGACTTCTACTGAGCGTATATTAAAAAGATACCACAGCATATAGCTATATTTTACGTTTTAAGACTCGCGCTGAATATTCAGGAAGTCTTGTTTTTGAGTGGGTGACGATTCCTGACGTCACGTCACGTCAAGAAAACCCTGACAGAGAAAGCGACACACAATGCATTTTGCGGTACTTTGTTTGGTCTGAACACATAAATAACGCAATGGTGAATCGTTGTGTGTTGCACCAAGACAACTATTTGATACTCGCTGACACAAATTCCCAGCAGACAAATCAGCCCATTTCCAATGGAGCTTTGGCACCATCTTCTGCATATTCTGAGTGCTACATTTCTGTCCAGATGCCTCAAAATGACACGGAATAACTTCTTTAATCGATTGCAAACATTTATGCTTTCCTCTTTAGAACTATTTGAATCATATTCATAACTGGATGAGTAACAAGAAAACATCCTCTCCGAATCTGAAGCCATTGTTTTGATTCTCGAGCAAGGCAAGACGTCTTGGCGTGACATCTCGAACAATGGGGCGGGACCTTTTGAAACTGGCCACTTCCGGGTTCAATTTGAAGTAGTTTTTAGACACTTTAAGTCATTTTTATTGGTGTTTTGCATTTGACTAAAAATATCATCCTGCGTGTTTTGGGTATTTTAAATGCTATAAAACGGTTTTCTGATGTCAGTTAGGAAACAAAAAAAATGGTTGTCCTTTAAGGAGTCACACAATCACACCCACCATTAGAGTTCATTCCACAGAATATTGAGTTTTAGGACTACATCAACATTCAATACAGCCTAAGAAACCTTAGATGCTCCTCTTTCATTAGAAAAAAAAGAGTTAATTCCTAAATGATATGGGTCTGGAGTTATATGAGCTTGGAATGGGGGCAGCTGACCAAAATCCAATGCAATACATACATATTGGTTCATATAGCACTTTAACAACAGCTGAAGCAGGAGCAAAGCGTTGACATGGATAAAAAGGAAATGCTACCCCCTTGTGGAAAAGAAAAAACATTGTCAGAGGCCATGGCCAGCGCTTTATTGGCACCCAAGGATAAAAAAAATTAAAACACGAACATATTTGGAAATGGTGCTTTAGGTCATATTTTAAATTACCTAATAAATTTGTCAATGGCAGTGAATGAGTTCATGTAGAAGCCATTTTTTTGAGTCAACGGAGTGAAAGTGACACTTTCATAGATGCAATCAGTGACTGATAGGAATGAATCAATTCATATTTCATTATCCTGCGATTGGCTGGAAATCATTTCAGGATGTACTGTACTTACTCATTTTCAACTGGGACGAACCCAATACCTAAAAGCGCCTTCCAAAAAGGATCAATTCAGGTTTGTACATCATGTCCTGCAGTAGGTTGTTGACATGATTGTGTTTTTTAGGGATTTTATGCTCAATTGCGAGGCACATGAGAAGCGGTTTAACGAGGCAGGACAGTACTAACAAGATTTACCGTATTTTCCAGTGTATAAGGCACACTGGAGTATAAGGTGCACCCTAAATGAATGCTGTATTTTCATGTTTGTTCTATATATAAGGAGCACCGGGCTATAAGGCGCAGCTTCAATGAATGCAAAACAGTTCAATATTTAATATACAAATATATAAAAGTTTCCAAATATAAGGAACACCACATTATAAGGCGCTACAGTAGAGCCCTGGGTTACGCACGACAGAGGGAAATGGAGTCGGTGGGTGCTGACAGTAGTTGCGAGACCTGTTGTGGCTTAATATAACTTCATATATAAGGCACACCTGCGTATAAGGCGCACGGTCATCTTTTGAAGAAAATCAAGGCTTTTGAGTGCACCTTATACACCGGAAAATACGGTCATCATTTGCCCCCTCAGATTGTCCACCATGAACGAACGTGTCATCAATGTTGTTATTTTTGTCATATACACAATTACCCTTACACGTTATTAGTCACATTGTATTGCTAAAAATACATTCTGAAGTTATTGAAATACAGTGACACCTCAACTTACGAACTTAATTGGTTCCCAGACAGAGTGTATAAGGTGAAAAGTGTGTATCTAAAAAAAAATCCCATGGGAAACCATTAAAATGGGAATAATCCGTTCCCGGGTTTCCTTAAAATATACTTTTCAACTAAATAAGCCTTAAAACTACACACAACATACCTTATTCTATGTATAATAAATGTGATATTGTATTGCAATGAAAGAAATACACTGCATTGTATCATAAAGTCACTTTATTTACATTTGTGATGGTCATTTATGGCTTGAGGACTGTAATTAAAGAAATAAACTGTGCTGTAAAATAAAGTTTTATTCACCTTTTTGATGGTCGTTGATGGCTTATGGAAAGAGTCACCTTCCATAAGGACTTCCATAACTAGTGGTGGGTGTGTATTCTGAAAATAGTGCTTATTATAAGGTTTAATTTTCAGAAATTTGACGTTTGTAAGACGAAAAGTTTGTAAGTAAAGGTGTTTGTAAGTTGAGGTCTCACTGTATGGCTAAAACAGGACATAAGGTTTAATTCTTGTATTTATGCTAAGCAATTTCGTAAGCATTATAAGGTGCACCCATTCATGACCTGTATAAAAATAAACTAATAAATAAATAAACAAATACATATTTGATTTTTGACCAAAATGAAGAATAACGAATCCATTGAAGAGAAATCCACATGAGGTAGACAATATTCATTTACTTAGTTGCATCATGCAAATTTTTATATTGGGGAGCGCCTTCTGCCCGCCTTCACTTTGACAAAAATATACGCGTGAAGGACTGCACTGTCCCCAATTTATGATGCACTTTGTCCTTCTTCTCCCAAGGCAAGCATGGACATCCTCATCAAGGAAGACTTTGACGGGAGCGTCAACACCAGCCACCAAGAACAACAAGACAGCCTTCCAGGGGACACAAGTCAAGCACTGAACCAAAGTGACCCCGTGGAAATATTCATTGGCATGGAGCTTCTGCTTCGTTTCAAACTTCTCTTCATGCCCCTCTACTTCCTGGTGGTGGTCGTGGCCGCCGTGGGGAACTCCTTCCTTTTGACTTGCATTTTGATGGACAAGAAACTCCACAATGCCACCAATTTTTTCATCGGTAACCTGGCCGCTGGAGACCTGCTGATGTGTTTGAGCTGTGTGCCGTTGACCATGTCCTATGCCTTCGACAGCCACGGTTGGGCTTTTGGGAGACCCCTGTGTCACTTGGTGCCCCTGGTGCAATGCGCCACCGTGTTTGCATCCGTGCTCTCTCTCACGGCCATTGCGGTGGATCGGTATGTTGTGCTAGGTGAGACAAATGATTGTGAATCCTACTTGGAGGTGGCTTCTTTAATACGCCACCCCCAACTCTGCAATGCAAGGCCAATCAGTGCCTTGTGGTAAAATAAGAGGCATTGTAGGATTTTGTTGGGGTATTCATTTTATCAAAATTTCTTTTATCAGGCCAATAATGCATTACATTTTTTTGAAAGCATTTTCAAGGGATGCTGAAGAATATGTCTACTACATCTGTCTAAGCTCTCAGTCGTACAGGAGTGGTCCATCGATGAAAAGGTTTCTTCAGATGACGGCTGAAGAAACCTTTTCATCGATGTCTACTACATGGGTTGTAAAAATACTCGGATTACCGTATTTTCCGGTGTATAAGGCATACCCAAAAGCCTTGATTTTCTTCAAAAGACGACCCTTAGTCAAAGTCAAAATGAGCTTTATTGTCAAGTATCCTAATATGCGTAATAGTTGTATGACGAAGGCGGAAGTAGACGCCGAAACATGTCAGGTATTTGAACACCGAATATACACTGTCTGTAAGATAAGAATCTGTTTTAAATTTAAAATGATCCTAATATGCATCACATACAGCACAGATGAAATTACTGTCCTCTCGGACCCAGCGTGCAAGGCACTTATGACTTTGGCAAACAAAATAAACACGAAAACGCTAATTTGCCGAGAGAGAGAGAGGAGCTGCTGTGTGTTCACGTGCCGCCATCTTGGAAAAACAAAACAAAATAACAGCCTAATATGTAGTCAGATTGAACCACAACTGGTCTGGCGACTACTGTCAGCAGCCACCATTTTCTACTGTAAAAGTAGTGTGTAACCTCAGCCTCTACTGTAACGCCTTATATAATGTACTGTGCCTTATACTTTTATACTTTTACATATTTATATATTATATTTGGAAATTTTTGTCATTCATTGAAGGTGCGCCTTATAGTCTGGTGCACCTTATATATGGAAAAAGTTGAAAAATATAGTATTCATTGCGGGTGCGCCTTATACTCCGGTATGCCTTATACACTGGAAATTACTACAATAATTATAACATATTTTAGACACCCTTTCATTATTTTAGGCACCTGATCCATAAAGATTTGTTTTAATCGAATGCCAATATTTCAATGCTTCCAATTTCCGATTAATCAGTGAATTACCGTATTTTCCGCATAAGGCACACGTAAAAGCCATATTTTTGTTCAAAAGCTGACAATGCACCTTATAATCCAGTGTGCCTTATATATGGCAACATTTTTAAATATTTCACTCATTGAAGGTCCGCCTTATAATGCGGTTAATCTTACATATGGAAAATATTTTAAAATATCTCATTCATTGAAGGTGCGCCTTATAATGCGGTGCGCCTTATAGTCCGGAAAATACAGTACTTCAAAAATATATAGAATACATTTAACATGAGCATAATTAAATATATTAGTTAAAGGCAGAAGGGGTAGTCCTGTGCATCCAGTGGTTTATGCGTCGACCACACAGTGCAGAAGTTTTCATTCTCAAAACATGCATGGACCCATAGAAAAGCCACTCAGGGTCAGGGAGAACATGCAATCTCCACACTGCGAGGCCAGAACTGGAATTGAACCCTCTACTGTGAGGTCGACGCACTAACCACTGGATCAACAGGCCACAGGGTGATGAAGCATATTTTATGCTCATTGATATGCAAATGAACAAAAAGTAAGTGGAAAGGTGTCCTGGTGAAGCAAAAAAGTGAAAAATGTTTAACTTTGTTTCATTCAGCTCACCCAGTGCGTCGAAGGATCTCTTTGTGGGGTTGTGGTGCAGTGACGCTGGCCGTGTGGCTTTTATCTCTGGCCTTAGCCGCTCCTCCGTCCTTCTACACGCGCTACTTGGACCTCAGGCCGAGTGGCATCGAGCTGGTTGTTTGTGAAGAATTCTGGCCGGAAAATGGCAACCTACGATTGCTCTACTCCTGCTTTATCCTCACCGCCTCCTACATGATCCCGTTGCTATCCGTGAGCATCTCGTACTGTGCCATCAGCGTCAGTCTTGCACGCTATTCTGTGCCCGGTGAGCAGGCGAGCAGGGGACAGCACTGGAAGCAAAAGCGGAGGAAGACCTTCACTCTATTGGTGGCCTCAGTGCTTGCATTTGCACTGTGTTGGCTGCCTTTGCAGGTGAGATCATGCCAGAAAAATGTCTCTGTCAACTTTTCTTATGGACTTGACGTTTAAAGGACAACGGACGTCTCCGGACAAGTTGTGTCCATAATTTGTAAAATGGCTTCAAATGACTTTTACTGAGCGTATTTTAATAAGATTCCACCGCATATAGCTATATTTTACGTTTTAAGACTCGCACTGAATATTCATGAAGTCTTGTTTTTGAGTTGGTGACGAGTCCGTACGTGACGTCACTAAAGGAATGCCCCTGACCGAAAAAAAGACGCATTGTAGCGGTCCTTTCATCACGTCAATGTATTCTGCTGTACTTGTTTGGTCTGTGGACCTCGTGTTGCACCCAAAACCCGCCAGAAGAGGGCGTCCAAGCTCCATATAAGGAATGTATAAGCCTGTGGAAACAGAGGTTGCCGCAGACAATTCGATAAGACATTTCCCCTCAATGTTGCCTCATAATGGCACGGAATACATTCTTTAATCGATTGCAAACATGTATACTTTCCTCTTCAGAACTATTTGAATCATATTCATAACTGGATGTGTAACAAGAAAGCATATTCTCCGAATCTGAATTGTTTTGATTCTCCAACAATGCAAGACGTCTTGGCGTGATGTCACGAACTGGGGGCGGGACTTTCTGAAAATGCCCAATTCGCAGCTCAATTTTTTTGCAGATTTTGGACACTTTAAGTCATTTTTATTGGTGTTTTGCATTTGAATAAAAATATCATACTGCGTGTTTTGGATGCTATAAAACGTTTTTCTGATGTCAGTTAAGAAACAAAAAAGTGACGTTGGTTGCCCTTTAAATGCTTCATGGAGCCCATTTGCACATATATCACGGCTCTAAAACCCACATACTGGATAAAGTGTGCATGAATAGATGAACTTTCAAGATATTATTAGAAGAGAAGCTCATAATTCCCACCATTCTAGTATTAGATGCACAATGAGCCATGCTATAGAATAGATCATCAGCGGAAACGGTAAGGCAGGTGTGTCTTCAAGTGCAATTTGTGCCAAATGGGTGCTGAAAATCAGCAGGGGGCTGAGGAAAATAACTACCATTCTAAGAAGTAATCATGCAGGAATGTTATGCAATCAAATATCGATCACCATATTATGTTGAGAATCTTCACTCATTCACTGCGATTCACAAATTTATTCTGGAATTGAAAATATAATGTATATTGCCGTTACCGAATTTGTTTGGGTTTTGTTTTTTAATGCTAGGGTGGCGATAAAGCGCTGGCCATGGCAATGGCCTCTGGCAATGTTTTTTTTCTTTTCCACAAGGAAGCACCATTTCCCTCTTTTCGCCATATAAACCAATATATATGTATTGCATTGTATTTGGGACAGCTGCCCTCATTTCAAGCTCACATAACTCCAGACCCATATAATTAAGGAATTTACTCTTTTTTCTTATGAAAGAAGAGAGTCTAAGGTTTGTAATTCTGTATTTAATGTTGATGTAGTCCTAAAAGTCAATATTCTGTGGGTCTTGGAATTCGAGAGACAATGACAAAAACCCTGGCACTGGAGTGGACAAATGTTTGCACATGGTCTGGCAATGATTGAGTTAAAATGGCTTGGCGGGCCACATCTGGGCCCTCGGCCTTGAGTTTGACACCTGTGTACGAGACCAGTGAAACGAATCTGTTCACTGCCAGAGTCTCTCAATATTGCTCGTTGTTTTGAAGAAAATTGACAAATCATCAGAGAAAAGTAGTTAATTCCTAAGTTATCTGAGTTATCTGAGCTTGAAATGAGGGCATCTGTCCAAAATACAATAGCACACATATTGGTTGATATAGCGCTTTAACAACCGCTGAAGCTGTAACAAAGCACTAAGATGGACAAAAGGCAAATGCTGCCCCGTCGTGCAAGGGAAAAACATTGCCAGAGGTCTGACCAGCGCTTTATTGAATACATGCGGGAATGGCACCGAATGAGTTAACAGTTGCTGTCAATTGTCAGTAACTAAGTTGCTTTATCGAGCTCGTAACGTCTGACTCGCGTTTAAATACTTTTTAGGTCATCTTACGTAAAAAAAAGTAATAACAATAACACAGGCTGATAAATTCCTTATATGGAGCTTGGATGCCCTCTTCTGGCAGCTTTTGGGTGCAACACGGTTCTCGGGACCAAACATGTACAGCAAAATACATTGACGTGATGGAAGGACTGCTTCAATGTGTCTTTTTTCGGTCAGGGGGCTTTCTTTCGTGACGTCACGTACGGACTCGTCACCAACTCAAAAACAAGACTTCCTGAATATTCAGAGCGAGTCTTAAAACGTAAAATATACCTATATGCGGTGGAATCTTATTAAAATACACTCAGTGGAAGTCATTTGAAGCCATTTTACAAATTATGGACACAACTTGTCCGGAGACGTCGGTTGTCCTTTAAGTGATGATGTCATTTTAAGGTTCTGAACCTGCTATTGGACCTGGACCCAGACTGCGACATCATCGGCAAGCGCTACGTTAACATCTTACAAGTGTGCTGTCATTTAATGGCAATGAGCTCGGCTTGCTACAATCCCTTCATCTACGCCTCGCTGCACAGCAAAGTACGCAAACACCTGACGGGCTACCTTTGTCCTTGCCGCAGCCAAAGGATGGTGCAGAGGTCTCTGTCCAGGATCTGATCATTATCATTCTCCAGCCATTTTCTATCATGGAAACTCATTTACCATAAACGTACTTGGAATTTATCTCCCCTCCCAAGCAGCCCGAAACGCTTTTACATTTGACTTTGAAAAAGATCCACATGATCATTCTTGGAAATAATTTTGGAGAGAGAATAATCACAACGGACAGCGTGAAAGCATTCTGACCTACGTGGACATTGTGATCGAAACTTGCTTACTCTCCTGGAGAGTAAATGCACAATTTCACACAGGCGAGCCGACTGCAGTTAGATTGTAATCATGGACCAAACAAAAAGACATTCTCCACTGTGAGACTCATAAAGTCACATCCAATATCCAATCCAATTCCACTCATCTCTGTTATTCATCCCCACGTTTGTTATCATTAATTCGCCGACATGGTTTAACTCATGCACTGCCATTCATGAATTTATTCAGGAAATAAAATAGGACGTAGAGAGCCATTCGCGAATTTGTTCGGGTTTTGTTGTTTCATACTTGAGTGCCGATAGAGTGCTGGCCAGACCTCTGGCAATGTTTTTTCCCTTCCACAAGGAGGAATCGTTTCGATTTTTTTCTATTGTAGCGCTTTTTCCAGCTTCACCTGTTGTTAATGTGCTATATGAACCAATATGTTTGTATTGCATTGCATTTTGGACAGTCGCCCTCATTCCAAGGTCATAACACCAGACGCATATAGTAATTTAGGAATTACCTCTTTTGTCTAATGAAAGAACAGAGTCTAAGGGTTCTAACGCTGTATTGAATGTTTATGTAGTCCTAAAACTCTGGAATTCAAGTAACAATGACATAAACCCTGGCACAGGAGTGGACACATTTTTGCACGTCTGGCAGTGAACGAGTTAACCTTTCGTGGGTGCATTTGGATTGAGCTTTGTATTTATACAAGTATAAAAGGGAGTTTTCAGGTTAAAAAAATGTATGAGATACATATGGTAAGTTAGTTTATGCACTAAAGCAGTATTACAGCAGCATTTCTGACTTTGAGGCTTATTTCATGCAAATGCACTGCATTTATTCCTATCATCCAGTGTGAGAGGGGCAAGCACATTTATTACAATACAATACAATACATATTGACTTATATAGTGCTTTAACATGGACAACGCTAACATGGACAGATATCATATACAGGAAATAAAGCAGTCACAAAGTTAGTAGAAAGCAGCAGGGCGTGAAACCAAGATCAAGTCGGAATCATGCATGAGTTTAATGCCAAAGAGTACAAGTGAATTTTGAGACGGGTTTTAAAGACGGTAGCAAAGGGGCTTGCCCAATTTTCAGTGGCAGGTCATTCCAGAGATCGGGACCAGCAATGAAAAAGGATTGATCCCATCTGAGCCTCCAATTAGTTTTTAGCACATCTAATAATGTCTGGTCAGCAGACCTGAGGCGCCGGGACGGTGTGTACGGGTGGATGGTAAGAAGGAGCAAGGCCATTTAAAGAGCCAGTGAAGGGATACCAGAGGAGGACTTATATGCTCCCTCTTACGAGTACCAGTTAAGAGGTGAGCAGTAGCATTCTGGACCTGCTATAGACGCTTCATGGGGGATTGGCTGACTCCAAAGTAAAGCGCATTACAGTCATCGAGCCGAGATGTGACAAAGGCATGAATTACTGCTCATGATAAATATATATAGAGCTACCAGCACCATTTTAGTTCACTGACGAAGCTTATCAGATGAAGAACGAAACGTCCGACAAATTAAAAGAAGTACAGATGATGGCTGAAGACACCTTTTCATCGATGGACCACTCCTGTACGCCTGAGAGCTTATACAGATGGACATCTGCCCTTTAATTCTCAGATTCTGGGTTTGTACTTTGGAATGTGGCCGGAAACACGGGGAGAGCATGCAAATCATAGGCTACATTTTACGCACAAACTAAATGAGGACAAACATTGTGGAAAATAGATGACTAAAGGTACTTGTGATTTGTATGCGCAAATGTTTGATTCTAATATGTATTATGCGCGGTTGGCAGTGATCATAAACTGGCGAGATGAGCACCGGCATAAATTATGGTGTCTAACAAAATTAAGTGCTCAGTTTGTTTTTCACAAGCCAGGCAGCACACTTCGACATGGTGACAATGTGATTGGAATTCTAATCATGTTTCCGTGTACTGAAAGCTGATGATACAACCGAAAAAAAAGGCGATTCACTCCTGTTCAAATGCTTGTTTTTGTAAGAGGAAAAATGACAGCAAAATAAATTGAAACTTTTTTTCCACCATGATTGGGATCGATAACATGTCAAACAGCTGTCAAGCCAAAATGATTGTGGAATATGTCGAAATTGAGTAAAAGTAATAACGATATGCAACTGCTAATACTCTGTCGAAGAAAGTTTCTTACCCCCCATGCAAATTGTCGCCATCAAGCCCCTTCTAAATGTTCTGAAAAGTCCTTGCAGTATTGGGTTGCCTCATGGGTCCGGGTTGAGTGAACGCTGGCGCGTGTGGCTGCCGCTGCTCACTCACAGAAAAAAAATATCCTGTTACCGTAAAGTGACCCTGACAATTTTGAAAGGCGCTTAAAAATGAAATGTATTATTATTATTATTATTATTATTATCATCCTTGGACCCCATTTTTTCGGTCATGTTGAAGCTGCAATTTTTTTCCCCTCTATCCTTTTGGTGACGATCTTCTAAGCATTTTTTATATATATTTTTCTTGTTGCTATTTTGCAAACTCACTCTTATTTCTTTTAAATGTTTCAGTTAACTCATTCACTGCCATTCATGAATTTATTTGGGAATTGAAAAGCATGACGTAGAGTGCCATTCCCGAATTTGTTCCGGTATGTTTTTTCATGCTTGGGCGCCGATAAAGCGCTGGCCATGGCCTCTGGCAATGTTTTTCTTTTCCACAAGGGGGCAGCATTTCCCTTTTTTCCATGTTAGCGCTTTGTTGCAGCTTCAGCTGTTGTTAAAGCGCTATACAAACCTATATGTATGTATTGCATTGTATTTTGGACAAGCACCCTCATTTCAAGCTCATATAACTCCAGAACAATATAATTTAGGAATTAACTTTTTTTTTTCCTGATGAAAGAAGAAAGTCCAAGGTTTCTTTCTAACGCTGCATTGAATGTTTATGTAGTCCTAAAACTCAATATACTGTGGGTCCTGGAATTCAAGTGACAATGACAAAAACGCTGGAAACTGGATTGGACACATTTTTTTGCACATGTATGGGAGTGAATGAGTTAATATTTCTCTGTGTTGTCAATATGTACTTTGGAAAGATAGTTTGGTTTTCTCTGCTTTGCCTCTGAATGTCGCTGACTGTTGTGTTTGTAATTGTTTTTAACTTTGCTTACTCGAGTGGTCTTGTGTTTGAAATCTGCCATATAAATAAAGCTAATTTGCCATTCAATGCAATTTATAAAAATGTATATATTTTTGAGAGTGGCGGTAAAAATAAGAAACGGTGCGTGTGATCGCAGTCAGGGATGTATCACAGGAATGGCTTGACGACTGTATTATGTTCTCATGTAAATCAATGTACTTTTTTATCGTCTAATCTTTCTCAACAATGTGATTATCAGCCTAATTGTAAAGTTAATGAAAATAAATAAAGTAAGGCTATGAATAAAATAATCAATGTATCCATCTATGTGTTCTGGAGCCTATCAGAGCTGCCTCTGGACAGTCGGCGGGCTTTTTTTTTTCAAAATTGACAGAAAGCATTCATTACATCGGCTACGTCCAAAGTCATCATGTCAAGAGTGGCGGGGGGAGGATTTCAATTTTGCATCTGTGGGCCACCAATGTGGTCCCTTCGCAAGCAATCCATTCCTGTGACTGTTGCCTGGCAGCCACGCAGCTACATTTATTCATCCTAAGTAAACCTTGAGATGGCATTTAGCTCTCCTTAAATCAGATTTACTCCTCATGTTCTTTTGTGGAGGCTATTCCTGAGATTGTTTCGCACAAAGAAGTTCTTGTATTTCTTAATAACAGGAGCAGGAGTACGAGCTCAACATCTACAGCTTTGTTCCAGCTTCAGCTGTTGTTAAAATGCAATATAAACCAATATAAATGTCCAGTATCGCATTGTATTTTGGACAGTCACCCTCATTTCAAGCTCATATAACTCCAGACCCATGTATTTAGGAATTAACTTTTTTTCTGATGAAAGAAGAGAGTCTAAGGTTTCTAACGCTGTATTGAATCTTTATGTAGTCCTAAAATTCAATATTCGGTGGGTCCTACAATTTGAGTGGACACTTTTTTTGCATGTCTGGCAGTGAATGAGTTATGGTTATATGCTACCCCCTTCACTTAAACAGAGTATTCTAGTCAATGTTAGTAATGTAGTCCATTAGTTGAACATGAATAATTGAATGGTAAAGTAAAAAGGGTGTATTTGTGTTCCGAGTTTGGTCATGTGACATAAGCAAGTTGATCCATGATTGCTCTTTCCCTGAACGATTGGATTGCAAATGACCTGCAATCATGTCCCATGTAATTAAGTGATGCATAATGTTAAGTGTTTACCCCGCAGGCTTTGTCTGACTTCACTAAAGGTCTCTTAAGAAAAATCTAGGAACCACTCGGCACGCCACACTCAACTCGACTCAATGAGTCAAAATTTCTGTGACACACACCCGAAATGCGTCATGATTGATGAACGAAGTAACTTTACTCACATTACTACTCATCCTGTGAATGAATGAATATATATATATATATATATATATATATATATATATATATATATATATATTTTTTTTTTTGCTGGTTTGCCGCGACAATGCCAAAATGGTCTCCGTAAGATTGGTTTACAATTTTTTAATGTAATTTTTACCGTATAAAAGTTGTAATACGACATACATTTGGAATGATAAAAAAGGTATAAAATACGGGAAAAACGTAAAAAGTTGAACGGCATGGTAACTTTCTGCTTTGAAGGTAAACGGATATCACCGTCAGTGGTCGAGAGGCAATCTTGCGCCCTCTATTGACCACTGGCGTGTGTGCACCCTGGTGGAGGAATAAAAAACAATAAACGCGTGCTGAACGTTGACAAATTATCCAAGTTGGAACATCATGTCTAGATACGTTATTTTTTTCCTTGCAGAGAAATTCTTGTGTGAATAAGTGCAAATAACAGACCTGCCAGGCCCATCAAAAAATAAATTATAGATCACTCAAGTAGGAGATATTTAATGTCAATACCCAGATGATACATTACAGACACAGCCAGAGTGCACTTTGGACAATTATGCTTCAGCATCGTGTTTACTATTATGGTCCAGACAAGAAATCAAATAAAAAATGAGTGCATCACGGAGGCTGCTCTTCACAGTCACTGGAGGGTTTTTTGACACTAAGAGAAAGATTTGTCTCAAAATAGTTTGTCAGTAACATCCTTTTAGCCCAGGCATGGAGGATGGCTCAGGAGTACTTTTTAATGGTGTCTCATTACCACATTCAAGTGCAGAATGGATTTGTAATACAGAGTAGCAATGTGAATCCTTTTTTTAATGAGGGATGTCATTTCTTTTTTTATATATAAATAATTGTAAAAATAATTGCGGAACGATTACAAAATGAAAAACAAAGACGTATGCTAATTATAGTGCACTTGCATGTTCTTTTTTCTGAAATTCTGGAGACAATGCATGTACCTCGCACGCCATTCTTGCCTCACCTGTGCTTCATTATTATCCTGATTGCATAATTCATTTCAAACTGGCGCGTCATTCTGTCTCATGATCAGTTCGCTGGAACATTTTCTATCATTCCTCATCTTTAAAAGTGAGTTTAGATACCGTTTGATTATCAACCGTGCAAGATAATAAATCACTGACTCAGTTGACATCTTTCTACCGCTTACTTTTGTGTTTTTCATATTGAATGCCCTTGCGAAAAAAATTGTTACTCTTGGCTGTTAGCTTAGAGCACAGGTGCCAAATCTGGTCCGCCACATCATTTTATTCGGCCCGCAAAAGCGAATCAAGCATGTTAAGTGACATGATGCTCGCTTAAAGGACAACCGGCACCATTTTTTTGTGTCCTAAGTGACATCAGAAAAAAACGTTTTCTAGCATCTAAAATACCCAAAACACGCAGGCTGATATTTACACCAATAAAAATGAGTTAAAGTGTCCCAAAACTACTTCAAAATGACTTCGGAGATACCGGGTTTCAGAAAGTCATGCAACGTTGTTGGTGACATCACGGCAGGACGTCTTGCCTTGCTCTAGAATCAAAACGGTGGCTTCAGATTCGGAGAACATGCTTTCTTGTTACTCATTCAGTTATGAATATGATTCAAATAGTTCTGAAGAGGAAAGCATAAATGTTTGCAATCGATTACAGAAGTCCTCCCGTATCAATTCGAGCCGTCAGGACTACAATGTAGCGTCCCAGAAAATGCACAAGATGGCGCCCAAGCTCCGTTGGAAATGAGCGGATTTGCCTGCTGGGAATTTGTGTCAACTAGTATCAAATGGTAGTCTTGGTGCAACACACAATGATTCACCATCGCATTATTTATGTGTTTTCCTTCTAATTTCGCCATCAACACAAAGTTTTCAGACCAAACAAAGTACCCAAATTGCATTGTGTGTCGCTTTCTCGGTCAGGGGGCGTTCCCGACGTGACGTCACGTAAGGCATCGTCATCCACTCGAAAACAATATTCAGCGCGAGTCTTAAAAGGACAACCGACGCCTCCGGACAAGTTGTGTCCATAATTTGTAAAATGGCTTCAAATGACTTCTACTGAGCGTATTTTAATAAGATTCCACCGCATATAGCTATATTTTACGTTTTAAGACTTGCGCTGAATATTCAGGAAGTCTTGTTTTTGAGTTGGTGACGAGTCCGTACGTGACGTCACTAAAGGAACGCCCCTGACGGAAAAAAGACGCATTGTAGTGGTCCTTCCATCACGTCAATGTATTTTGCTGTACTTGTTTGGTCTGAAAACCTCATGTTGCACCCAAAAGCCGCCAGAAGCGTCCAAGCTCCATGGAAGGAATTTATCAGCCTGTGGAAACGGGCTGATTCATTCCTCACAGGAGCTGTCGCCATTTGTTCTGCCTCTTTTCTGGGACGCTACATTGCAGTCCAGATGCCTCAAAATGACATGGAATAAATTCTTTAATCGATTGCAAACATGTATGCTTTCTTCTTCAGAACTATTGGAATCATATTCATAACTGGATGTGCAACAAGAAAGCATATTGTCCGAATCTGAAGTCATTGTTTTGATTCACAAGCAATGCAAGACGTCTTCCAAATTGTCGTATGTAAACCACAATCACAGTCATTATTCTTGACTTCAGATTTGAAAACTAGTTATTTATTAATTTGTTGTGCCTTCTGTGTGTAATCTGTGGAGGAGATGAAACATTCGAATGGTTTCCCCAAGTTCATAACGGCCCTCGAGACAAAACCATCACAGCAATGTGGCCCATAGCAAAACAATGACCTCGTCCACACTATGGAGGTGGAGTTGATTTGTTTTTTTGTTGCCATTTTTACATTTTGTTCCACGGTGGGTGCCGAAAACCCTCCATTCCAAAGCTTTCAGTCATTGGAACAATGTCTTCCTGTTAAGTGGTCCCTGGACCAAAAAGGTTGGCGAATCCCTGTGATGGATACCAGCTTCATCAAACTTCGTAGACGTCATAGCGGTCTTATCTGCCTCCTCATCTACAGTGAGCAGAATATGAAGGAGTTGTCGAAGGGGGTTGCACAAATATGGCAATGCGTCCGATTGTCTTAACCCGGAGAACCGAGTGGGAAGAGGACGTTCATATTAACTGATTATTCAACTTTGCCGTGTCGTGCCTGGAAAGTGGGCGCTCGTTCATCTGTGTCCTTTTGTGCCTTTTGCAGCACACTTTGACGTCATCTCGAATTCCATTACTGACTAGCACATAGAGCACAGGGTCCACCACGCAGTTCAAGCTACACAAGGCGAGCGTGCACGAGAAGGCAAAGTGCACCTTCTGCTCAAACTTGCAGTAGCTCTCGAGCGGATACGTGTAGAACATGAGCGAGCGGGTGAGCAGCAGGATGTGGTAAGGGGCGAAGCATACAGAGAAGATCCCAATAACCCAAAAAGACAGCATGCGCACCTTTTTCTTAACCTGGGCGCTCAATCCGGGACTCTGAGCCACCGTCGCTAGAACCTTCCAGTAGCTGACAGCCAGCACCAGAAGCGGGAGCAAGAAGCCGATTCCCACCCGGAGCAGGTTGAACAAAGCCACAGGTTTCTCCATGGGGTAGGTTTCATAACAACGGTCATCTCGGCCGTCGTGGGCGTCGGTCAGGTTATCGTTGAAAAGCACCACTACGTGCAGAACGGTGACCACGGCATAGATGCTGACGCACTGCGCCCAGGCGTAGAAAGACGTCCGCTGGGTTTTGGAGCGCAAGGGGTACGTGACCACCAGGCAGCGGTCCACCGAGATGCCGCACAGAAGGTAGATGCTGATGTACATGTTGGAGTAGTAGAAGAATCCAGCCACGCTGCACGACATCACGCCAAGCTGCCAGTGATGGTTCTGGTGGTAGTAGTTGATCCAGAGTGGCATGGTGAAGATGAAAAGCATATCGGAGAGTAAAAGGCTGAGCAAGAAGATGCCCAGGATGTTTTGCCGGCGCACTTGTTGCAAAATAGGGCCCAGGGTGACGATGTTGAAGATCAAACCGAAGATAAATGCCAGGATGTAGACGCTCATCAGGAGGTCGCTAATGACGCTGTCACCGATCTTAACGCATACTGTCGTCCAGATTCCCGTACCGTTCATGATTGCTGTGGGGGAAAATAACATAATTGGTCAGAATCATCTGCAATTAGCGGACAAGTAGTTCAGGGTGTCCTCGGTGTTGTCTGATGATTCTGGGATAGATTCCAGCATCCCCGGATAAGTGGATTAGAAAATGGATGGATAGCAAGAATCATATAAGGAATGTGAACAGGCGCCATGAGATGAAAATGCTATTTATCCGTTCAAGCAAAAAATAAAAACAAAAAACATACATAAATAAATAAAAAATAAAATAAAATGTGTGCCTGTTGTGTTGTGCTGTGTTATCCATCTACAATGTTGCTGGAGCATTTGCGCTCCAATATCCATTCCTGGAGACAATCAATATGACTTGTTAGCCAATCTATGGCATTTTATAATAATAATAATAATAATCATACTTTTGATTTACAAGCGCCTTTCAAAACTGTCAAGGCCACATTACAGTCACAGGATCAGTTTTTCTGCGGGTAAGTAGCGGCAGCCAGAAGTGCCAACGTTCACCAGCCAGTTAGCTAGCTAATAGATTGCCAGATAGCTATATAGCTATTAGCTACCTATCTAGCTGGCTAATAGATAGCTAGCCAGATAGATAGCTAGTGAGATCTAATAGATAGCTAGCCAGATAGCTAGCTAGTGAGAGCTAATAGATAGCAAATAAATAGCCAGGTAAGTGGCCAGCTAGATAGCCAGCTAGATAAATATTGACGAAGGATTTCCTTTCTTCCCGCTAACCTCCACGTTATTTTTCAAACTTTTTACATTTAAACTGCAGCTTCGAGTATTCCGGATTTTTTTTTTTATTTATTTTTTTTGTCTGTTCATTGACAAGAACATTGACTTGAACGCTGACTAATCTTCTTAATACTTATTTGCATGAACTCCCAGAGACCGACTGCAGCTTTAGTAAATAACATATTCAGAACTGGGGTGATCGTGCAAGTCTTGCTTGCATAAAGCACATTAAGGACAGCGCGGCACGAAGTAAATCAATCAACGATTTAAGTCGCTTATGAGCATCGGAGATGCACAGTCAGAGAATCCTGAAGTAAAGGGGCTGCTGTTATACAATCTCTACCCGGATGTTAATCTATGCCACTTCCCGACTGCATAATATTCTAAAGACAAGAACTACGCAATACAAGATGTCTGCAAGCATAACTGAGTCTTGACAATGACAAAGTGACAACCAAAGGTTCATACTCAATCATAATCTCTAATATCTAAAAAAAGCCATGTATGTGTTGGCAATGTGGAACTGAGCTTGAGTACTATGATAGACCTCATTTAAGCACTGGTAGAACATCCAATGTCTACAAAGGGGGCTTGAGGCAAGATTCGAAGCCAGAAGATTTAAAAGATCAGGCCAAAGTGCTAAAAGCTACACAACCACGCTAACCATCAAAAGAATGAGAAACTCTCCTTTACTCACTAGTCACTTCCTGGTTCTTCACCAATCACTGGTAGGTATACTAACACTAATAACAGTAATACCACTAATAATAATTACACTAATAATAATAATACAGTAAAGTCTTGTTATATCGATATCGGTTATATCGATAGTACTGCTTATTACGATACTATTCCTATGAACGCAAGGAGAAAATTTACATGCCGCAGGATCGGATATATCGATAGTCCGGTTATATCGATATTTTTTCCGACTCCGAGAATATCGATATAACGAGACTTTACTGTAATAATAATAATAATAATAATAGATTTCATTTATATGTGCCTTTCAAAACTCTCAAGGAGACCTTACAGCAACAATAATAATAACTACATTAATAGTGATATCAATAATAATAATAATAATATCAATTATAATAACAATATTACTATCACTGTTGCTATCGATACTAATGTTATTATTAACAGGAACATTATGATTAACATTAATATTAATATCAATGTTAATATGCACGTTAGTATTAATATGAATAACATTAATAACACTGATAACAGTTAACACTAATAACACTAATAACACCAATAACACCAATAAAAATAAAAATAAAATAAAAATAACAATAACTAACAATAATAATAATAATAATACATTTAATTTATAAGCGCCTTTCAAAACTCTCAAGTACACGCTATGCGATAATAATAATAGTGATAACAACAATAATAATACTCATCATGAGCTGACTTATTTATTTCTACTATTATATTGAAAATATTAATTGAGATATTGTATTTTTTTGTATTTTTTTTTTTTAAAGTTTTGAGCGGCCCGGTGAATAAGTGGTTCGCTCGTCTGCTTCACAGTGCAGATGTCTGAGTTTGAGTCTCGCTCAGGCCTCCCTGTGTGGAGTTTGCATGTTCTGCCCGAGCCCACGTGGGTTTTCTCCTGGTGCTCTGGTTTCCTCCCACATTCCAAAAACATGCATGGCAGGCTGATTGAACACTCTAAATTGTCCCTAGTTTTGAGTGTAAGCGTGAATGGTTGTTTGTCTCTGTGTGCACTGTGATTGGCTGGCAACCAGTTCAGGGTGTCCCCCGCCTCCTGCCTGAAGACGGCTGGGATAGGCTCCAGCACCCCCAGCGACTCTAATGAGGATTAAGTGGTACGGAAAATGGATGGATGGATATTGTATTTTTAGGAGAGTGTCTCAAAAGTTATCAGATATTTCAATATTTCTTTGTATTAAATTATCCAAGCCTGCTCCAGATGTGCTCAAAGAGCCAGGAAGGATATAATGCCATTAAGGTCCACGCCAGAGATGCTCTCGCCGATCTAAATTCAATAATGGAGAAGACATTTGAGTCTGCCCATCTTCAGCAAATGCTAATATAAACCCTTGTGCGGTTCCAAGCGTGCGTGTGTGCATGCAGGCGTGCTGCCAAAGCTGTTCATATAAGATGAGTAAGTGGCTGGAAAGTTTTATAGATAAATGATGTCTAAAATTACTCATCCATTTTGGTGTGCCCCTTTCAAAGGCCAAAAAAGGTCACTTTGTATCATAACCTTTTTTTCGTTTTCTGCGTAAGAACATTTTAAGGGTTAACTGATGTTTATTTTTGGTCCGGTTAAAGCAGACCAGGCCTGCTTTTCATAACTACTAGCCAAGCTTCACTTGACTCCTTGTTCCATATGAGCCAACTATGTGTTTGTTAATGTTGTAAACTCAAGTAAGCTACGTTATTACTCAAGCGAGGCTTGAAATCCCCGTTTCTCTCAGGCATGATTGTACCTCAATCTAAATTTACTCGCGGGATATTTTCAGGTCAAGCAGCCTTAATACAAGGTGCCTTGTGGTCAACATAAAATATTTAAATGCAGACAAACAGAAAAATGGAAGTGAAAAAAAATATGATCTGAAAGTATTTAAATCATACTGTTACAATCATACTGTTTTATAGGGTGACCCAAAAAGATGCATACCCATAAACATTTCAATTGTGGCTTTGATTAAAATGCTATTTATTTCAAATTACAACCACTCGTTATTCAGTTTACGGAAGACCATTCACCAGAGTTTCGCCCATTTCTGTCAATTTTTAGACAATCTATGGCTTTCCCAAGATATGTTCCAAATGGCCACTATTTCGTTGCAAGCAAACCTGTACTCGTCTGACAAAGTTGTCAATCACTTTTATACACTCCTCTTTCGTGAGAAAACATTACTGCAGTGAGGGACTCAGAAGGACGCATCTTTTTGGGTCACTCTCCAAAAAGAGGTGTACAAGCAAAAAATAAGTTGCAATAATAATACAATACAATGCATATTGATTTATATAGCGATTTGACAACAGCTGAAGCTATAACAAAGCGCTTAACATGGTAAGCTATCACATACAGAAAATAAATAATACGTTGTGAAAATTAAGTCAATTTATTTAGAGGAAAACTTTATAAGTCCTCATAATTTGAGTTATTTTTTTTACTGAAAGGCAAAAAAGTGGTAAGGAGCTCACCTGCTAATGTTTGGATGTCAACGAGTCTTTACTGTAAAGTCCTGGGGAGAGAAAATTGCAGTCCAAAGGGTGTACGCATGCCAAGTTGTTGTCATAAAGTCACAAATATACTGCAAATGAAAATGGAGGTAAAAAAAGCTTTTGTTTCTCATCTCTTTTTAGGAGATGCTTTGAAATGCTCAGCGAGAACTGTCTGTAGGTGAGAATGCTAAGAGGGGAGTGCCCGCATGTGCAGAGGAGGGAGGTTTGTTTTTTTTTCCACGCGTGTATCGAGGAGGAAATAGCGTTGGAGGTGGGTGGGGGGCTACAAACTGCAACAGATGTGAGCCACATTTAACTTACACAGGGAACAGATCATTAAATGTGATCACACATTGGGTTTTACACTGACACCTAACTTCCCATCAAGTCCCATAAATGATGATCCAAACAAGACTTCCGGAATGTTCAGCGCGAGTCTTAAAACGTAAAATATAGCTCTATGCGGTGGAATCTTTGTAAAATACGCTCAGTAGAAAAAAAGAGGCAGAAAACGGCGACCGAGCTCCTGTGAGGAATTAATCAGCCTGATAATCAGGCTGATAAATTCCTTATGTGGAGCTTGGTCGCACTCTTCTGGCTCTTTTTGGTGCAACATGACATTTTCAGACCAAACAAGCACAGCAAAATGCATTGACCTGATGGAAGGACTGCTACAATGTGTCCTTTTTTTCGGTCAGGGGCGTTCCTTCAGTGACGTCACGTACGGACTCGTCACCAACTGAAAAACAAGACTTCCGGAATATTCAGCGCAAGTCTTAAAACGTAAAATATAGCTATATGCGGTGGAATCTTTGTAAAATACGCTCAGTAGAAGTCATTTGAAGCCATTTTACAAATTATGGACACAACTTGTCCGGAGACGTCGGTTGTCCTTTAAGTGGTAAGAAGGAATTCTTCCTTGCTTCAAGCAGCGTTGCAAAGTTAAATCAAGTTACGTGATGGCGCGTATGAAGGAGAATGAACTTGTCAGTCAGGCAGAGGTAAAAATGATTGCTGCTAGCAATGGATCCATTTTGCAATGTGTTTATCGCGTCACACGCTAGCGTTGTGTCTAATATTTTGAAACTGGAAACCGCTGGGTATATTTTTGACATCTGACTCACTGCTTCAGTCGGGACGGCAAGAGTTCAAGGTGATTGCGCAAAGAATGATTCATAAACCAGGCGGGGTAGGGCGGGAATGCTCTGTCAAAGTCAAAAGTCAAAGTCAGCTTTATTGTCAAATATGCTAATATGCATGACATACAGCACAGATGAAATTACTGTCCTCTCGGACCCAGCATGCAAGGCACTTATAATGACTTTAACAAACATAATAAACACGAAAACGCCAATTTGTGGAGGTTTTCCCCTTGTGGAGGGGAAAAACATTGCCACAAGCCTGACCAGCGCTTTATCGGCACCCCCAGCAAAAAAAAAAAAAAAAAAAAACCGAACAAATTCGGGAATGGCGCTTTATGTCATATTTTCAATTCCCGAATAAATTTGGGAATGGCAGTTATTTTAAACATGTCATCTACTACTCTTCAAAATTTAAAGGACAACCGACACCATTTTTTTGTTTCCTAACTGACATCAGAAAAAACGTTTTATAGCATCTAAAATACCCAAAACACGCAGGCTGATATTTTTAGTCAAATGGAAAACACCAATAAAAATTAGTGAAAGTGTCCCAAAACTACTTCAAAATGACCCCGGAGATGCCGAATTTCAGAGGGTCCCGCCCCTTGGTTCGTGATGTCACGCCAGGAGGTCTTCCCAAACTCTAGAAACAAAACAATTGCTCTCGATTCGGAGAATATGGTTTTTTGTTCCTCATCCAGTTATGAATATGATTCAAATAGTTCTGAAAAGGAAAGCATGTTTGCAATCGATTAAAGAAGTCCTTCCGTCTCATTTTGAGGCGTCTGGACTCCAATGTAGCGCCCAGAAAATGCACAAGAAGGCGCCCAAGCTCCGTTGGAAATGGGCTGATTTGTTTGCTGAGAATTTGTGTCATCTAGTATCAAATAGTAGTGTTGGTGCAACACACAACGACTCACCATCGCATTATTTATGTGTTTTCCTTCTAATTTTGCCATCAACACGGATCAACACAAAGTTTTCAGACCAAACAAAGTACCCAAAACGCATTGTGTGTCGCTTTCTCGGTCAGGGGCGTTCCATATGTGACATCACGTCAGGCATCGTCATCAACTCGAAAACAAGACTTCCTGAATATTCAGTGCGAGTTTTAAAACGTAAAATATAGTTAGATGCGGTGGAAACTTTGTAAAATACGCTCAGTAGAAGTCATTTGGAGTGATTTTACAAATTATGGACACAACTTGTCCGGAGGCGTGGGTTGTCCGTTATGTCAAATATTGTGCTTTTTTTTTTAAATTATTGACTATCAGAGTTAAAATACGAATGGGCAATTGTAAGTCAGGTGAGAGCCTTTTGAATTCCTGAGGATTCGCAGCTGGCTTCGAATGTTTACTTGACCGTTTTGTGGATCAACTTGTAGTCCAAAGGTGTTCTCAAAAACAGAAAAAAAAAAAAAAAAACGGTCTGAGCAAAGGCTACAGTAGTTGTGTTTGGTATCGTGCAAAACGTTTACATTTGTTTGAAGCAAACACTTTTTTTCCCGTCCAGTGGAGTCTGGAAGAGTTTGTTGTTGGAGTCTCAGAAAACTCATTAGGACTGAGTGCAAGGACAGTCGCTGCCAGGCAAAACCTTTTAGTGTCTTTAATGGCCAAATGACAGGAAATGGCTTCACGGCCACATTGATTGAAGAAGAAAGTGTGATTCATTTGTGACCATGCGACACAATTACCGACTGATTTTATACGACAACTTGTTTTGCTTTTGTTTGTGTGTATGTGTGTGTTTCCAAGAGATAGTTCCACAGGAGAAACATTCCACATTAGGGAGGCGCCGAGTTATTCGGTTATGACGACTCCCATAATTTATTATGGAACTAAATCACTTATAAGAAGCTCCAATTGATTAATTACATTTAAGATTCACTGCCAGACGAGATGCTAAAATGCGTCCACTACAATGCCAGTTTTTGTCATCTTCACTCAAATTCCAGGACCCACAGAATATTGAGTTTTAGGACTACATAAACATTCAATGCAGCATAAGAAACCTTAGACTCTCTTCTTTCATCAGAAAAAAAAAGAGTTAATTCCTAAACTATATGAGTGTTATATGAGCTTGAAATACAATACAAGATACAATGCAATCCATACATATTGGTTTATATAGTGCTTTAACAACAGCTGAAGCTGGAACAAAGCGCTAACATGGACAAAAGGAAAATGCTGCCGCGTCGTGGAAGTGAAAAAGAATTGCCAAAGGTCTGAACAGCGCTTTATCGGCACCCCCAGCAAGAAAAATCTAAACCCGAACAAAATGGCGCTCCACGTCATATTTTCAATTCCCGAATAAATTTGGGGATGGAAATGAGAAATTTATCTCAACGTTATTTTCTATTGTTTCTGTTTTAGCTGCTATTCCCCAATTTATTTGGGAATTGAAAAGCATAACATGGACCGCCATTCCCGAATTAGTTCAGGTTTTGTTTTTTCTTGCAGGGGTGCCGATAAAGCCCTGGTCAGACCTCTGGTAATGTTTTTCCTCCCTCCCACGAAGGCACAGCATTTGCCTTTTGTACAGTCGTCCCCATTTCAAGCTCAGATAACTCCAGACCCATATAACTTAGGAATTAACTCTTTTTTTCTGATGAAAGAAGAGAGTCTAAGGTTTCTTACGCTGTATTGAATGTTGATGTTGTCCAAAAACTCAATATTCTGTGGGTCCTGGAATTTGAGTGAAAATGACAAAAACCCTGGCACTGGAGTGGACACAGTTTTCCACATCGTATGGCAGTGAATGACTTAAGAACATCACAATGTTTGCAACTTGTTTTTAAAGTGCTCTGTAAATGGATTAATCGAATTGAGTTTTTTCAGTTGTTGTGATTATTATTTTTTTTAAATAGTCAGACATTTTAATAAGTGGTTTCTTTGTGCACAAAATCAGCCTTCTCTGAGCCAAAAGGGACATCTTAATGACTCCATACTAAAAAGTAGTTTGCAGATGTCACATCAATGAAAGGAAAAAAGACAAAACACGATGTGGTTAAAATGACCGCAAAGGTTGTCAAAGTTTTCTGTAGTAGTGTTTGTTTATTTGTCATCTTCCCTTGCATTTGTATGAAAGTGGATTAAGAAAATAAAAGACAAAAAAAGAGAGTCATTCTCTAGGTTTGTATTGCACTACAAAGTCTAGCATCATCATCACCATCATCCACTTTTTCTCGAGAAATTGAACACGACACTAACTTCGCAATACACATGCTTGTAGAGGACCGTCATCATAAAAGCAAAACTACGTCTTACACTGAATCTACATCATTGGACGCTATGCAAACATGCAACCCATCAGCACGGCGGATAATAGATAATCAAAGTTACATTCCCGCCGTAAAAGATAGATCCTTAGCACAACAGAGGGAAGGCGTATTCTCGCGCACATGTACAAAGAAAGCCATTAAACTGTGAGGGAAAAATGTGAAAAATTCACTGTGAGCACTGTTTTCAGGAAGAAACGATTGAAGTTACCAAAGAGTGTGTGATGATTGTGGTTTGTATTAATTACAGGAAGACATATTGCCACCTAATCAATACTTCCAGTTGAGTGCGCCTCATCAAATCACGGAATTGCTATTTTTGATCATTTAGGTGGGACTGTGGATGAAAAGGTTTCTTTAGCTGTCATCTGTACTTCTTTGAAGGTGTCGGAGGACATTTCGCTCCTCATCCGAAGAGCTTAATCAGCAAACTAAAGTTGTGCCGGTAAGTAGCCTATGCGACTGCATCCCGAAACTGATTTTGAGCAGATTAAACCTCCATGTCACCAAATACCAGAAACTGATAAATTTATGGAGACACTGATCAGTTCATCCATGGAATCCTTGCAAAAACCGGCAAAAATATGGCGGCATATTTGGTTCTGTCTACACACATTCAGTTTATATTACCAGTTGCATTTGTTTTTGTTTTTTTGACTACAAAATAAGATCAAATTTAACCCTACCAAAAACCAGAATGGAGTTTCAATTCATGTGTGACTCAAACATAACAATAGGATTCAGGTCGCAAACATTTGTAGCGGAGCAGTCTTGAAATTGCTCAATATCAATTGATATTTCACTCTGACGCGTCGCCACGTTCGACGACAATCGTATGCCCAAAATGTTGAAACACAAGTGGAAATATTTACTGTACATTAAGAGATGTATCATTATAATGGTTTTTGTTTAAAGGACAACCAACACCATTTGTTTTTGTTTCCTAACTGACATCAGAAAAACGTTTTATAGCATATGAAATACCCAAAAACATGCAGCCTGACATTTTTAGTCAAATGCAAAACACCGATAAAAATGACTTAAAGTGTCCAAAAACTACTTCAAAATGACCTCGGAAATGGCGAGTTTCAGAAGGTCCCGCCTCCTTGTTCGTGATGTCACGCCAGGACGTCTTGGAGTCACTATCACATTATTTATGTGTCTTCCTTCTAATTTCGCCATCAACACGATGTTTTCAGACCAAACAAAGTACCCAAAATGCATTGTGTGTCACTTTCTCGGGTCAGGGGCGTTCCTGAGGTGACGTCACGTCAGGAATCGTCACCAACTCCTCAAAAACAAGACTTCCTGAATATTCAGCGCAAGTCTTAAAAGGTAAAATATAGCTATATGCGGTGGAATCTTTGTAAAATACGCTCAGTAGAAGTCATTTGAAGTGATTTTACAAATTATGGACACAACTTGTCCTGAGGCGTCGGTTGTCCTTTAAATGAGATTTCAGAGTTTCATTATTCTGCTACATTTTCATGACGACTGAGTCATTCTGACGAGGACAACGAAGGCACTTTATTGTGATATCGATCCCATACAAAAAAATTACTACTTTAATTTATGGAGGTGATTATGTGCATAGATTTTCATAACTGTAAAAAAAAAAGTAACGTTTTAAAAATAGATTTGAAAAAGATGATTTGAATGAGGCCGCTTGAGGAAATTAAGACTTGACAAATGAAGTTCTGCCATATGGCTGGTAATGGTGATTACTGTGTAAACACTGTTAGGAGAACAACTGAGTCCTAACACACCTTGTGGACCTTCAGAGAATGCTGACCCGCTCAGTGAGAACTTGCATTTCCGTATCGTCCTTGCCCTCTTCGTCATCCGAGGCGGGCGCGGGAGGTGGGGCGACGAGGTGAGCCGGGTATGTCAGAGTGTACTGGTGAGCGAAGGATTGCCAACGGCTGTCGTCGCTCTCGTGGGTAATGTAACGCTCACCCAGCTTGGTCTCCAATTCTCGCAGGTCCAGCCATGTTTGATAATCCTGAGAAGGAAGACATAAGGCGAGATTGAATTTCATTGGAATTTGGTCAAAAGTTGTAAAGGGCTTCTTAGTGCGTCATTTAGCCAGCACATCCCGAGGCCGTCTGAGTGAGGGTGTGTCGATGAGAAATTGAATGACCTGAGACTTTTTTTTTTCATCAATCATCACCTGATGTTCACATTTTGTAGCTTTTAGAATGGTTATTCATGTGCTGCATGTTTTTGTCGTAATTACCGTTCAAGTCTTCGTGAAAACATGCACTTTGGAAAATGGAAGTATGGATGATGGTTGTATAGATCAAACATAAAGATCATTAAAAATACTCTATCGGTCTTGTGAGCAAAATTAAGTATAGACGGATAAAGCCTTTCATTCGTAAACTTGTTTTAACCATAATTAATCCCAAAATTTCCATAACTCGCAATTAATCTTGAATTAACTGCACCTTTATTCTTAATGTTCAAGTTAGAAAATACACCATCCTGCCACAGGAGGTGCTGCGACATTTCTACACGGCTGTTATCAAATCCATCCATCATGTGTTCTTCCATCACCGTTTGGTTCAAAGCCGCCACAAAAATGGACAAAAAAAACCCACTCTCGAGGACTTGCACACTGCAAGAATCCAAAAAAGGGTGCGGAAAATCCGACGGCATCCTCCACACCCTGCCCACCACCTTTTCCAGCTACTCCCCACAGGCAGGCGCTACCGATCCATGCGGACCAAATCCAGCAGACATCTCCCCAGCCATTAACTCTCTAAAGAGTAACCCAAATAGAACTGTATAGTGCCTCCATTTTTTGTTGATACTAGTGCAGCGTCTTCTACCGGAGACAAATTCCTAGTACGTTCAACATACTTGGCAATAAAAATGATTATGATTCTGATTCCCGAGAGGTGCGGCTTATACTCCAGTGCGCCTTATACACCGGAAACTATTGTACTACAGGTAACATCCGATTTACGACCGGGTTCCGTTCTGACCCACCGGTCGTAAGTCAAAATGGTCGTAAGTCGAAATCCATTCAAAATGTTGAATAGAGACTCTGTGCTAAATGACTTGCAAACGATCTGATTCGGATGCCACGGGGCGGGCAGGCGTGGGTCTGGGTCGCCGGTTTTCTACCGGTTGCCCTCTCCCTGCCGTTCTCATCGCGGAGGTCCCGCGCTCCGAAACCCAATCTGGCTCTAATCCTGGCCGCACCCTGCGTAATGACCCTCCGGTGCCATCACGCAGTCGATTGCTGAGCGAGAGTGAGATGCTGGCTGGCTGGCTGGACAAAATTGTCTTACGCGTTGCAATGCTCCTAGCGTGTTGCGGTGCCAGGCGTAGAATAAAAAATTTAAAAATAGGCTCTGGCGGTCGTGGTCGTAAGTATGGGTGGTTGAAAGTCGAGCCGGTTGTAAGTCAGATAGTATCTGTACTTCTGATAAATCAAAACATTGAACGAAATTTAAGAATCATCAGATTATAGGGCGCACTTTCGGCTTTTGATTGATGGGTAAGCTCAAAACATTTTCTTTTTACCTGTAAATAAGCATGGCTGAGACTCTTGTCAACACTGTAGCGCTTCCTCATCTTGACTTGCAGCAGGTTGTTGATCAAATCAATGGCTGCAAACCGAAGGGACAATATAAACAAAGCTCATACAACAATGACAAAAAAACTCCACCCCCCTTACCATCTGAGGAGATCTGTTTCCATGGGTTGGAAGGATACATGAAGGCAGCGTTGTGTATCTGGTCATTGATATCTTCATCTTCATTAAAAGGGAAGGTCCCGCTCAGGCTGACATACATGATGACGCCAACAGACCACATGTCCAGTGAACGGTTGTAACCCTGATTCAGCAGGACCTCCGGGGCCAGGTAGGCCGGCGTGCCGACCACAGAGCGACGGAACGATTTCTCCCCTATGATTCGGGCAAAGCCAAAATCACACAGTTTTACCTGAGAGGAGAAATACGGCAGGGATATTTAGTAACAGGACTAAAGTTCGACGGAAACTACAAGATTATTATTTCATGGATGTTTTTCAAGCTTGTTTTCCTACCTGGGGGAAAGGATCAGCAGAGGCAAGCAGTACATTCTCAGGTTTGAGATCGCAGTGAACGATGTTCTTAAAGTGCAGGTGTCGCAAAGCTGCAAGAATCTACATGCACACGCACGCAAAAGAGGTCTCAGAGAAGCACATTTTGCAAATGTCACCGTGCCTGATAGCACGGATTTCGTGTTTGCCGGCACTCGTGCGTACCTGAGTGATGAGAAATTTGGTGAGTCTCTCAGGCAGTCGGCCTTTCTCGCTGGAGAGGATCATCTCGAGCATGTCGCCGTGGAGCTTCTCCATGACGACAAACACCTTCTCTGGGGTCTCGAACATACACTCCAGATTTACGATGCCCAAGTGGCGCAAACTCTGAAAAGAGAGAGATTCAAATTATGTTTTTAGTGATATACAATACAATACAATGCAATGAAATGCAATTCAATACAATACATATTGATATTGATGTAGAAGGCACCAGGTATAACTAAGCAAACCGGAGATGCACATTACACAGAAGAGGGAGAATAGAAATATTGGCAGAGAGGGCAAATAAGGGACAACAATCAACAGGACGATAATGATGGCTCAGCTCCAGGGGATCAAAATTCATTATTATTATTATTATTATTCATTCAAAAATACATTTTGAATTGAGATATGTCAGCCTTCGTCGCCCCCAATTGGTCATACATGAGCAGTTTTAAACATTCCCAAAAATGTTTTTGATTTATTTTATTATTTTAATCATAACATTTTAAAATTTTTGTATCCGACTCTTAAATAATGATGAAATTGATTTTGGCTTTGGCTTCTGTTCACAGAAACATTGATCAGAATATCAATCACATATTTTTTTTATTGTGTGTGAAACAGCGCAGCTTATGTTTACCTGTAGAATGGCAACCTCATTCCTCAACTGACTCTCCTGCTTAGTTGGGAACCGAAGCTTATCAATCACTTTGACGGCCACGTCCCTCCCAGTCTTCCGGTGTTTACCTGATGGGAGAAATTTGGCAGTTAGGACTGTACCTATTTCAGTGAGCAAACAGATAGGATAGAAGACTCAGAATCAGAAAGCCTTTAATAGTCCCACAATGGGAAAATTGGCAATCCACAGCAGCAAAATTGAATGGGGGGGGGGGGGGGGTCAATAGATAAAACAAAGTATTCTATGCACAAAAGAAAATGTCAGGAGACTGAAATGTACAACTGGACAAAAAGGTTTCATGAAATTAACTTTGCATAGTGCAAAGTAGAAAAATATAGTATAAGTATAAACAGCATATTGGATATACAGTATGTAACTGTATTGACTTGACATAAGGTGGCTGTCCTATTTACAATCTGTGAGTCCAGGTTGTTTATTTATTTTCTTAGAAGGTGTATTTGCTTAGTGATTTAACACAATTGTCTTGGTCGTTTTTCTCATACGAAAGCTCTGTTGACAGGTCATACCTCCATACACAACTCCAAATTGGCCAGAACCCAGAACTTCATCTGCAAATATTTGGTACACTGATCCTATGTCCTGCAGGAAGGCACATTAAAAGCATGAACAAGCATATATGCTATGTTTATTCATTTATTCAGATTAATATTTGCCCCCTGATATTGTGAACAAAAAAAATGACTTACCACATTCTCTTGGATTTGACTGTTAGATACAGAAATGCTAACGGAGGCTTGTCCTAAAGAGGAAATGTGCGTGTTATGTAATGTACGTATAAAAAAAAAATAGAAAAGGGAGGTTTTGATATACAGTATTATTATTAGGTTAAGATACAACAAAGGGTGTCTCAAAAGTCATGATACACTTCGTCTTTTAGCAGTAGTGGACAGATAGTCCCAAACTTATAAATACTGTACTGTATTTTCCGGTTTATAAGTTTACATTTTATTTAAAAAATGACCCTGCGCCTTATACGCAGCTGCGCCTTATATGTGAAGTAATTTTGAGCCACAGGTCTCTGGCGCGCCTTATATATGGAAAAAGTTTAAAAATACCCCATTCATTGGAGATGCGCCTTATACTCCAGTGCACCCTCTACCTCGGAAAATAATAATAATTATAACATATTTTAGACACCCATGAATTATTTTAGGCACCTGACCCATAAGTATTTTTTTATTAATCCGATGCTAATATTCCACTGGATCCAATTTCCGATTAATCAGTGAATTACCATATTTATCGCACGATAAGGCACACCTAAGGCCTTCATAATTTTTTCAAAAACTGTCCATGCGCCTTGTAATCCAGTGAGCCTTATATATGGAAAACATTTTTAAATGTCATTCACTGAAGTTGCGCCTTATAATGCAGCATGCCTTATAGTCTGGAAAATGTTACTTTAAAAATATATAGAACATTCATTGAACGTGCGCCTTATAGTCCGGTGCGCGTTATATATGGAAAAAGTTTGAAAATACACCATTCATTGGGGCTGCCGCTTATACTACGGTGCACCTTATAGACCGGGAAATATGTTACGTCAAAACTTGCACTTTCAAATGTGAATTGAAATAAAATAAAAGTGCACTGGAGTGTGACCTTTGAGAGACCCTGGATTACTGTATATCTAGGTGTCGAGTGTAAATACATATATTTGCTAATAAAATCAGCAACGGCTAAATCCTTTCTCGTTTCTCGGTGGAGGCGGGACTCACGGTGAGTGGCGTTTCCCTCTGCTGGCGGAGCATCTTGGAAGATGACCGGCATGAGGGCCTGACGGATGGCGCTCTCCCACGCCTTGGCGACCTCACGCCCAATGCCACTGTTGGGTGCCACTTGGCCAGGGGATGGAGGTGGTTGGGGGAGGGCAGGCTGGGGGGATCCGGGTACAGGGGTGTTGGAGTCCTCCCCCACAAAGTAGCACATGGTACCCGTGATGATCTCGAAGCAGTGGGCGTTTGTACCGGAAGGTACCAAGGTGAAGTTCCCGGCAGGTCGCACCTCCAAGATTTCAGATAGAGGGATCTCCTGCATGGAAGATACATGACACAAAATGTCTGAAAACAATTGTGACATTGCACAGTGCAAATTGAGCAATCTGGATTTACCTTGTAGTATTTGTTTGAGGTGTTGTTCTGGAAAAGGATGATGCACTTACAGTCCAGACGCCAGTAGTGTCTCTTTCTCTGTTGGAGTAGCGCACCAAGAGGATATGTCAAGGGAGGAGTGGAAAAGTGTGACTTGACGTCTAAGAGCAAGAGAAAGAATGGCCAGGTGATAGTAAGGCGAAGAGGTGGTGAAGTTAAGAATGACAAGAAAGAAGAAAGAAACAAAAGAGACAGAGATGGCCAACTAAGCGTTAGCGGTTCAGCAAGATTGAAAAAAATAATAATACTAGAACAGTGGCAGAGATAAAAGGACGAGAAAGCTAAAGGAAACGACAAGAAGGGAAGGTTAAAAGGTCAAGGTTAAAAAGGTACCAGAGTGTCTGTATTGCTGTAGTGAACCATCCATCCCTCCTTGATAGCTGTGCTGGATCGACGAGTTGTTTGCCTCACTGACTGGACCACCCTCATGAGTGGAATGTAAACACTAGGAAAAAACACAGAATGCAAGTGTTCATTTGAATATGAAGTTAGGTTCAATATGGGTTATGTTTTATATTCTCTTTGAATACCTCTGGTCTGCACTGACTCCACCTTGGTTGCTCTCGGGAGAAAAGGAACCCGGGATGCTGCAAGACTCGTCCGAGTCATCCATGGATGACTTGTCTGAGGCGTCGTAGTCGCTGGTGTAGTCCATGGGTACCTCGGGGTCAGTAGTGGGACTCAACATATCTTGAAACATCATAAACGGTCAATGGAGTTGAATGCAAATGCCTGACTTTAAAAAAAATGCATCACAACCAATCAGCATGCATACATGCAGATTGATGGCTGTTATTTCTGATTTCTAAGAAGATGATGAGAAATGTGGGAATGATTGTATTATTATTAATTTATACAAGCATGCAAATGTGGCTGTTTTATTGACTTGGTTTGGGTTAGCATACTGGAAAAGCAGAAATGACAGTATTTCCCGGTGTATACGGCGCACTCAAGAGCCTTGATTTCCTTCAAAATATGACCCTGCGCCTTATATGCACGTGTGCATTATGTGAAGCAATATTGAGCCACAACCGGTCTTGCAAATACTGTTAGCAGCCACCGACTCCATTTTCCCCTGGAAAATGTGCAACGCCAGCCTTTACTGTAGCGCCTTATAATGTAGTGTGCCTTATGTATGGAAAACATTTATATATTTATACATATATTATATTTGGAAATGTTTTTTCATTCATTGAAGGTGCACCTTATATATGGAGCAAGTTTGAAAATACACTATTGATTGGAGGTGCGCCATATACTCTGGTGCTCCTTATACACCGGAAATACGGTAAATCCCCATGTTCACTTACCTCCGATGGTTTCACCAAGACAGTCATTAGGAACTTTGTATGCACACCGTTTATGGCAGTTGAACTTGCAGTCTGAGAACAAAACGAAAAGAAAAAAAAGTTGGATCCAACTGAGGAATCTGCTCGCTCTCCATCATCGGTCCACATTTATATCCAGAGTAATGGGAATGAGAAATCGGTACGGGAAAAACAATCAATACAAAGCTTGGAGGCGGATATTTTGAGTTTTTTTTTAATTGCTCTGACTGTTTTTTTGTAACTGATGTAATTGTTTCAGTCCAAAATATAGTGTCACCTGTGTGTGTATATAGAGTATATACGCTTGTATTTTGACTCACCTTTGCACTGCAGGCCCTGCCTAAAGATCCCTCGAAGGAGCCGCTTACAGTACTGGCACACTGTCGGACGCGTGTACGAGTGGACGGCGAACGTGTGCGGCACTTTCACCTTGCTCATCAGGATCTTGTCCAAATGCACGGGGCGACCCGTGTAAAAGCGCCGGGCCTCACTCGGAGTTCGGGGCTATTGTAAAAAAAGGGAGGAAAGATGGGGATTGAGGTTTTGTGTGTATGTGTGTGCCTTTGTTTTTCTCATGTCCTTCTGTGGGGTTTGCATTTTCTCCCTGTGATTTCAAGTTTTGTTTTTGTTTTTTTAACCGGCATTCACGTCCATCCCCAAGACATATATTACGTTCACTGAAGACTCAGGATCAGAGATGAGAAAAGGTATGTGTTAAAGGACTTTTAGAATGGACAGATGGTCATCCATACAGTAGAAGATCTTAAAAAAAAGTAAATAAACAGACAACTCTAAATAAATAAATACATACATATATTTACTTTAATAATAATAATCATTGTTTATATTTTAGTTTTTTAATTAGATCAATGTAATTATTCTTGCCTATATGCAAAACTAAGATTTAAAAATAAATGTATTGTTTGTAACAATTCAACTGATGAATTGTTTAATGATATAAATTAACTAATTCACTGCCATTCCCAAATTTACTCAGAAATTAAAAAGCACGATGTGGACCACCGTTCCTGAATTTGTTCGGGTTTTGTTTATTATTGTGGGGTGTGCCGAAAAAGCACTAGTCAGACCTCTGACATTTGCCTTTTGTACAGCCGCCCCAATTTCAAGCGCAGATAACTCCAGACCCTAACTTTATAACGAATTAACTCTTTTTTTTCTGATGAAAGAAGATAATATAAAGTTTCATATGTTGCATTTAATGTTTAGTCCTAAAACTCAATATTCTGTGGGTCGTGCAATTAGAGTGGAAATGACAAAAACCCTGGCACTGGAGTGAACATATTTGTGCACATCATCTGGTAGTGAATGAGTTAATTAAAAAGTACTAAAAAGATAATCAATACACTTCTATCACTCGTAATTTTAAGATGACACAGTTTATGATAATGTAAATGCATAGATTAAAAATGGAGTCGGTTTTATGATGCATGCCAGTTAAGAATGTTAAAATGTATGCCCGTCTTCATAAATTGTATTTTCCAAATTGGAGATCAACCAAGCATCTTGGAACAGACAATTCTAAATTCACCAAACATGTCTGTGTATGTCCTTTGAAGGATTAATAGTACCATTTGCGTGTGTGAGCGGACCAGGCCAGAGTCTTCGGTGCTCGTAGACGTGGTCCCGACGCTGTAAGTGGACTCGCTGGTCGAAAGGCGCAGAGACTGGCTGCTGTTGACTGAGGTGGTGGACAGACGTCTCTTCCGTGCTCGACAGTTATTTGGAATGCTGAATGCACACCGCTTATGGTAGTTCAGTCCACACCCTGCAGGGGGAACCACAAAACAAGGAACGGGGAACATTACAGTCAATGATAGTGATGAATTTGAGGATGACATCCTGTGACATCATCTTAAATGAAAAAAAGGTTCTCACCATCACACTTAAGCCCTTGTCTGACCAGCCCAAACAACATCTCTCCACAGTGATCACAAAAGGCAGGGGCCCGATAGGAGTGTACGTTGAGAGCGTGGGGCCGAATTTGGAAATCTTCTGACGTGGCTGCCGCTAAAAGAAAAATAGTCCATTTATATATGAGGTCTAAAGAAAAAGATTTTTTTCATAACTTACCGGAAAGCACCACCTCCACCAGATCTCCCTCCTGAATATCACCTACAGTTTTCACCAGCTGCAGGATGTTATTGGTTGATGTGTCGTGCTTAAACAGCAAAATTTTATCATAGATACCATAGAAGCCACACTCAGGGAACTGCAACATACAAAAAGAGAACATAAAACATCTGTTAATTGGTCTGTGTGGAAATAGCAAAAACAGGACTGAGATTATTTATTCAAACTGCCAAGACATAATTTTTACTAGTTCATGAAATTTTCATGATCTACTGCAAGAATACCATATTTTCACATGTATAAGGCACACCCAAAAGACTTGATTTTCTTCAAAAAATGACCCTACGCCTTATACGCCAGGGAGCCTTATATGTGAAGTAATGTTGGTCTCGCAATCAATTTTCCCTAGTGGAAGAAGTAGTGTGTAACCCTAGCCTCTACTGTAGCACCTTAAAATGTGGTGTGCCTTATATCTGGAAATGGTTTATATATTTATATATTATATAGTATTTGGCAAATTGTTTTCATTCATTGAACATGCGCCTCATAGCCCGGTGCGCCTTATATATGGAAAAAGTTTGAAAATACACCATTCATTGGGGTGAGCCTTATACTCCGGTGTGAATTATACATCAGAAAATACGGTACTATTTTTATTCCATGTCCCAATTAAAGATGGTTCACAATAATTACAATACATTGTCCAGCCTTGTTTGCAGATATTAGCTATTAGCTGCTTTCTATAAGGACTAATATTCCAGGCTAACAAGTTTGACGGTCGCAACAATATCGCATCCAAGATGATGCATGTGGGGCAAGAAGAGGAATGCTGTTTGTTTTCCTGTGTTGGAGTCAGGGTTCACTTCATGGTCAAACGTTAGCAATATACAGGATGCTTAACCCTGGTCTACGCCTTGGATGGACAAAATGATACACACAGCTTCCCTTCAACTACTAACCCACTCAGTATCTTGTAAAAAAAAAACAGCATCACCCATCTTTTTCGCCCTAAAACGTTGACGCAAACTGATATATGAATGTACACAAATCAGTAGAAAAACAAATGGATGGATCTTTTAGTAACAAGAAAGTGAATATCAACAAGTTATGTTTAACTCATTCACTGCCAGGCGTGCAAAAATGTGTCCACTCAAGTGCCATGGTTTTTGTCATTGTCACTTGAATTCCAAGACCCACAGAATATCAACTTTTAGAACTACATCAACAACCATTGCAGCGTAAGAAACCCTCTTCTTTCACCAGAAAACAACAGTTAATTCCAGAATTGCATGGGTCTGGAGTTATTTGAGCTTGAAATGAGGGCGGCTGTCCAAAATACAATGCAATACATCCATATTGGTTTATATAGCGCTTCAACAAAAGCTGAAGCTGGAACAAAGCGCTAAAATAGAAAAAAGGAAAATGCTGCCCCCTTGTGGAAGGGAAAAAACATTGCCAGCGGCCATGGCCAGTGCCTTATCGTAACCCAAACAAGAAAAACTAATCCGAGAATGGCGCTGTCTGTCATATTTTCAATTCCCGAATAAATTCATGAATGGCAGTGAATGAGTTAACTGTATGTTCATTCACCACAGTCTTGTCAGCTGCAGTAAAGCCTCTCAACAATAGAAAGTAGCATCATTGCAAAATGTGGATCTGCTTTATAGCTAACCACATCGGCCATATGATGTGTAACTCAGTCGAAATATGTTTTCTCCTCACCACAACCAGACTCCAAAAGACAAACACACTAAATGCAAAAACGACATGTATAAAGGCCCACCAACATGCACTGACACCAACTAGAAATAGCAGCTACAAACATATGTACCCATAATTCCACACTTCGTGCCTAAACACCCAGAAAAAGCAAGCTGATCTTGTCTCGGCCAAGACATCCAAAACATACACAGTGTGCGAACCTCAATGGCAGCAGTAACGTTTTAGCGGTGTAACAGTATATGGTGTTTGTCTGTGGAGAGTATTCTCGTCGCCTCTGAAGAAATTGACTGCTTTTTCGTTTTCTGACAGCTACCAGATAGTGAGAGCAGTGGGAAATGTACTTTATACTGAGTCATCAGGGGGGAAGGGATGTTGTTTGTATTGCAATTAAATGAGCAGCCAATGTTAGCGTGAACGTTGTAAGGTGAGAGGTTAGCTGTCTTTTTGAAAGAGGGATGCGCAGTCCAAAGAGAGCAAATAGGCTGTCGAATTGCATGTACACTATATGGTGTCATGTAGATATCTTGTCCTGGAGACTGGCCTGTGTCTCCAACCTGGATTTGGGTTACCAAGGATTACGTTACTTGATTATACCTGCCGTTCTTTGGGCCAACGAGGCCATTATGCCTGAAATGAATTATGAACAAGGCCTTCTTTACCTCCACCCACCCCTTCCTATGTTTCCTTTCCATCAACATCTCCCGTTTTCTTTGGATCCTTTCAAGCAATCTCTAATCTTCTTTTGCACTCATTAATTGAGCTGTGCATATTTATGCACCGAAAAGTAATAGGGGCAGGAAATTTAAGACAAGCTGAAAGTGGAAAAAGATGTTAAGACGCTCTGATAATTTGGCGACCCGTGTAGTAACCTCATGTCACGTTAAAGCCGGCCAGTGATGGCTATCAGCACTAATGACTTGATTGACCTACTTTCTTGCAGTTGGAAATCGTCGTCTTGTCAGTACAGACTGGACTTTATAATTCAATTGATATTTGCTTCTTGAAACATTGTGGGGTGGAGGAAATAAATAAATTTGAAACATTGAAAGCCCGACTTCAATGATCTTGGTCTATTCATCTATGCAATTTCAATACAAATCAATATAATGCAACAACACTGCAAGTTGAGCCATTTACGCAGAGTGCGTTCATCTGAAAACAGATTAATTCATTTTTTAATATTATTATAGTATCATATAATATTATAATATTATAGTATCAAATAAATTCAAACGGAGTATATAACAATAGTATACGTGTATACAATTAACAATAATGTGGCAAGAAACAACATTAATGCATTTAAACATGAATGTACTGTATCCGTGTTAACATGAACACGCTTGGCGTAAATGGGTTAGGATGAAATTTTGACATGATTATCATGATCCCTTGTCCTTAGATGAAAACATATAAGTTCTATGAAAAACCATGATGGAGAAAAAAAACATGTCCCATCCGGACCATCCAACACATATACAGCGTTCTAACCACAGCAACCATGTCTTTGGATAAAATCCAATCTCTTCACAGTTGTACATTATAATTATCATCCATCATTACAGTCCTTTTTTATAAATACAGTAAAGTCTCGTTATATCGATAGTCCCGGTTATATCGATACTATTTCTATGCACGCACGGAGAAAATTACATGCAAACAGGGTCGGATATATCGATAGTCCCGGTTATATCGATATTTTTTCGGACTCCCTTGAATATCGATATAACGAGACTTTACTGTACATTACACAGCATTTTTTTTTAATTGCAGTCACATTTGAAGTCAACATTTTTGCAAATATGCTAGCTAACTGTAATTCGAATGTGCAGAAGGCTGAAAATGTATCATTTGGATCCAAACCAAATTGCACAACTTGAAAGGGCACAGGAAGTGCATTCCATATTTGGAATAAAAGTATAAAGTGGAGCATAAATTCTACTTCCGTTTATGTTGCTGTTGCTGAATGATGCCTTTAATTATTGCAACAAGAGCAAACAGCATAGTCCAGTCAGCCTTTTATTAAAAAAAAACCCACTCAGCAACAAAACCATCTTTGTGTGCACAGTGCGCGCATAGAGCGGCCTTTCTCATTGAATGACATCACGGAAGCAATAAATCAGTGTGGCTATTGAGAGTGAAAGGTGTGCAGCAAATGACTGGGAGTGGGAATTTCTCCATTGTGAGACAAATAAAGGATTTCTTAATTTATATTAAATTGATGCGCTGTCGTTTGTGCAAATCTAATATCACACTGATTTGACTCTTGACCTTGAATGCTGGGTCATATGATGGAGGTGACATCACAGGCGCATTATGGAAGTGACTCATTCAATTTCCCCAAAAAAGGCGAACGTGACTGTAAAAAGACCTCATTCCTGCATCATGTTCTGGTTGAGGTAATGTTCATTCAGTGACATTGGAGAAATAATAGCTACGGTTGTTATGCTGATGCACTGTGAGCAAGAAGGAAAAACAATGGAAGACAATTACTGGCGCACACTGCTGAGGAAGCCATGTACTTCTGCTTTTTATCCTCCCCATCACTTATGCCTCCTGCAGTCAAGCCATCAATAACACAGGTGATAAGGTTCGGATGGTATCAGATGAACTGCCTAATGTCCAACCACATATTACGGGAAAAAAAAATAAACTGTTGTTCACAGCATCATTGAAGAGTTTCATGATACCAACCCGTCCGGTATATTGGGGTCAATATCACAATAAAGTCTCCATTGTCATTTGTGCTTTTTTTCCCCAAAATGTTATTTCTGACAAGATCCAGCCTCCAAAAGATGAAGAGAACAGTAAAGATATGCAGCATTACATTTTATGTCATGAAAGTCCAAAAATATCCTCCATGTTCAAAATTGGTATTGTACATTTTACAGTTGTTATCTTACAGTCACTATTTAAGTGAAGACTGAATGTGTTATCATTTTGAGGAGCCTGCGATGAGAATAAAGGAGCGTCAGCGCAGAGTGCCGATGCATATGTGGAACTGCCGCGGCTTGGAATTGAAGCGGATTTATGTGGGACAAGAGATGTGGGACAATCTCTTTTCGTCAATGGATGCTACAGCTTCGTGTTTGCTTTCAAAACTTAGCTTGTAGCAGATGTGCACATTTCACCATGACGTCACCGATCCACTGATAAAAAGGACACTTTGATATTCTCCTGTTTCATCTAGAACTGCTTCATACAACAAAGAGAAAGTGCTTCAGGTTTAATGACTGTCTGTGGCTTTGTGGTGTCATATTATTTATTTTGCTCTTTTGAATTTAAGATGGCGCCGCAATAATGGCTGCCTTGTTTTTCTACTTCTTTCCCTTCCCTCTTCCTTTCAGCGCGTGAAATGTAAATTTATCCAGACTAATAAAGGCTAATCTAATCTAATTTTCGCATTTGGAAATCAACATATTTTCACATTTGTATGTTGAATGTAAGATGAATGGAAAAATGTTACGGTAATTTTCCAAATACAATTGACTTTCAATGGATTTAAAACATATTACATTGAGGAAAACGTCTGTGTGGTGGTTCACACTGATGTAAATTGATACTAGATTTTGAGGTATGCAAAACGTTCAAATTTTTCAGTAGATCAAAGCTAGATGACTGAGTGAGGGGAAGGGTGAGATGTTACAAGGCAATAATTGGTAAGGCTCTGTATTTGAACAATGCGGTGTTATAGCCCAGAGGCGCCGGCTGCAATGCTGTAGAATCTGTTGGCTCAAACTCAACAAGAAACTTTTTTTTGTCCCTACATGGCACGGTAACAAGGTGGTGTGTTTTTGAAGCAGTGACTACAGGAACAGAAAACGGATCCAAGTTATTTTACAAGCCGAAGGAAACACACTGCATCCCTTCAAGTGACACACATTGTTTAAACCTACAAATGCATCCGTGGAATCAATCAAATCTACTGACAGCCTTAGCATGTTTGTTCAAATGAAGTCGAGATCATCGCTGCTTCCTTTGGTGTCAGGCTGCACTTGTTCCCCTTGTTAACATGTACTGGGTGAGAAGAAGCGCCCCACCTCGATGGAAGTCATCAGTGGCGTAATGAGACGTTTCCGTAGCAACAACCACGTGAAGACGTCAAAGAGCCACCATCATTAGATCCTCACGGCAACCTGGTGCCACACTAGAATGTTCCCCTGAGCTTGCTATTTTTAGGCCAAGTGAGGTCACATAATGGAGCAGACAACGTAAATGCTCGCCATTCCTCTAATGGTGCTCCTCCTACTGCCCTCGATTGGAGTATTTACAGTAGACTTTCTGGATTTAAGAACACAAAGAGAAGTCATGATTTGTTGGCTTTTCAAAACATTAAATTACAGACTGACATTTTTATTGCATAAAGGGTCATAACAACAGTTCCTTGCTGGGCTTGGTAGGCCTAAAAGGGAATGTGGGTAAACAAACAAATGGAAAGTGTGCGTGCGTGTATGTGTTTGCAGGCAATGAATTTAGTCCGTGACGTCACTGAACTAGATGTCAATCAACACAGCGTCATCTCTGCCAGTTAGGTTGGATTCTGTTTGAATGTTAAAAGCAAAATTCATCTTTTAGGTTTCAATCAACCTTTTTTTGCTACGACAGTGGAGCTTGAGATGAATAATAAAGGGGATGACATTATATTTTGCTTAAATCAAGACTTGATGTGAATGCGTTAAGTGAGAGTAAATGAAAACAATGCAGTGTTTTTTTTCTTAATCAAGGTGGTTGCAAATTACATTCAGTTCAACAGAATTCGAAACAAAATTTGTATTTATTTGTTATTTAGATAAAATATGAAGATGATTGTGCTTTTAGTGTGTGTAGTGGTGTGTAGTGGTGTTGAGCAAGTGCCTCACAATTGGCTGCTATAAAAGAATGTCCATGTGATTGGAGTGTACGGAGGTGGGGGGCTGTTTAGCCATCTGAAGTTCATTCAAGAGCATGGTCCTCATTAGAATTGGTATGCATGGACTCTTTTTTTTTGTTTCCACTCTAAAATGCCAGAAGTACCAAAATATCTGAGATGAGATGCCTTGACAGTTACAAAGAAATGTGTTTGCTCTTTGGGAACATGCTGAGCCAAGCACTGATAACATCTCAAGCCTCGGAAACTTCAGTGTGATGCACATATTGCCAACCTTGATGACTCTTATTAAACTGTTTATGTTGTTTGTCTTAAAGTCTTCACTTTACAATGAGAGAACTTGGAGAAATGTATGGTGATATGATATCTAATGCAGTCTGAAAATGTACATGTTTTACATGGCAGCTGTAAGTTTTGCTAAATAACACGGTGTACTTATTTTGTATGTCTTACTTTCATTTCAAGACTCATTCGCCAGGCACACCTAAATTCTGGCACACCTGTATTGATTGGTTTAAAAGTAGTTTAAAAGTAGGTTGCATGGTGACATTAAGGCTATGATGTTGGTGAAGGATATCATTAAAAAAATTGTACACGAATGCCAGTGTGCATCTAACCAGACATAGAAGTATTTCAGGGCGGAGGAAAAGGTAATGGTTGAGGCGTGATCAGGCAGGATAGAAGAACTGAAGGATAAAGAAAATATGAAATGCTATATTAATGTCTCCAGCATTTAGTTTGCTTCAGTGTATGTAAGCTGATCCGAAGCTTGGAATCAAGCCACTGTGTGTGCGACAATGAACAACTGATATAAATTCAGTACAAGCGCTCAATAGTTAAACTTTGGATGTTTGAAACATTTGTCTTGATAAGTCAAATGAGGACAAAATGTCATCTTCTGTACTATTTAATAAGCAGTCCAGACTTTTTTCCATGCACATAAATGCTTTAACGGGGCATAAATAATTTGTAGCCACAATAGTGTTCCATGGGCGAAGCGGTACATTTGATCATTTTGCCTGACGGTAGATGAATGGCACCATGACAATGCAGTCATTGTTGTTCAATAGCCAGTCATTAAACACGGTAACAGCCTCACGATGGAAACACTGCATGTAATAAAGCACCGAAGACAGCCAACTTATCACTTTTAAGATATGCAGGAATAGTTTGGACTGCAGGATTTCACCTATTTGTAATTCCAAAGAAATTCTCCAAAGTTACTATCAATAGAAGCCACACTTAAATCGATGACACGCATGCACACACAGACACAGACCAAGCTTCACACTGACAATCACAATAGACACACATAGTTCAAGCGTGAGTCACCCGAAATCCTTTATGCACGCTCCAGCTCCTTTATGTAAAAGCTGTTGTTTAATCCCCTATGGCAGGGGTGTCAAAGTCATTTTTTGCCGCGGGCCACATTGTAGTTATGGTTTCCTCTCGAGGGCCGTTATGAATTTGGGGAACCCATTAGAATGTTTAAATCCCTTCAAATATTACATATAGAGCACACAGCAAATTAACGAATAACTCGTTTTCAAATCTGAAGTCAAGAATAATGACTTTTTTTGTGGTTGACATCCAAAAATATGAAATTTTGGCTCAGATTTTAGCAATCATCATGGAATTTAACAAGTTTGATTTGCTTTTGCGGGCCGAAAAAAATGATGTGGCGGGCCGGATTTTGATTGACTTTGACACCTGTGCCCTATGGCTTCGATTCCAATTGGAAGAAAACACGAGAGGCAAATGCGGAAAATGGATGAACCCCAGTCATATGACTAACAAATGTTTATATGAGTCACGGTAGCATCAAAAGGAACAAATATCCATGGCCCCTTGAACCTCGATCAAAATCCCAAAAGTAAGTAATTACTGAGTAACACAGGTCCTAGTCAACTACATGTTTTCACACCAGGGTTTTGTCTAATAATGAAGGCGCAAAATTGGTTAGAACTCCCGTTGACAACTTTAAATCTGACCTCATTTATGTGTGTGTATATTGTAAACACACATGTTGTAATGCAGACTCATTATTAGTAGTGCATTTGCCATGATTGTGTATTAACTCATGCACTGCCATTCCCGAATTTATTCAGGAATTGAAAATATGACATGGAGCGCAATTCCCGAATTTGCTCGGGTTCTAGTTTTTCTCGCGGGAGGGGGGGGGGGGGGGGATAAAGCGCAGGGCAGACCTCTGGCGATGTTTTCCTCCCACTATGGGGCAGCATTTGCCTTTTGTACAGCCGCCACCACTTCCACCTTATATTACTCCATATCCATATAACTTAGGAATTAACTTTTAATTTAAAGCAGATTTTTTACTTACAGACAGTGTATTATAGGTGTTCAAATACCTGACATGTTTCGGCGTATACTTCCGAATTAACTTTTATTCTGATGAAAGAAGATATTCTAAGGTTTCTTACGTTGCATTGAATGTTTATGTAGTCCTAAAACTCATATTCTGCGGGTCCAGGCATTCGAGTGACAATGACAAAAACCCTGGCACTGGAGGGGGTGCACATGTCTGGCAGTGAAGAAGTCAAGTAGAATATTTGTTTTCACTAGATTTTTCATTTATTATTGCCTTGTACATCAACATGGAAGTGAAAGAGTAATAGGTAGAATTTGGTTCAATACTTGTCAACTCATAATGTCACAAAAGTCTAATTAAAAGGGGTGGATAAAGTTTTGATCATTAAGTACCTGCTGATCTAGGAGGAAGCAAAAGTGGGAAAAATAAAATATACAATGCTGGGTGTGTGTAAATATGCACAAGACAGGAGGAAGTTTTGGGTGCGGCACAAAACTGGTTAGCACCAAACTCAAAATATGGTGATCTAGCTGCATCATCCCACACCCAAGAGACACCACAATAGGCATTTTGTACAATCCATAACAAAAGCCAAAAAAGCCTTAAGCCACATAAGAACAATTGAGGATACAAAACAACAAAAACCTTCATGGATCATGTCATCTGACCTTCTCAACGACTCCTGCGCATCCTTGCTTGTGGTCTCCAGGCAGCAGTGCGGTAGTACTTTGTATACGTAATCAAATGTGCTAGTGTTGACTAAAGCTCCTCTGCACCACACCACAAATAGCAAAGGAACCACCGGGCAACGGCCAGAGATGTAGAGTTGTTTCGCTAACATGCAAATCAAGTGGGATAACCACATAGACACACAGTATGACATATGAATGCCTCATTCTATTCAGGATTATGACACGGAGCCCAAGCCAATCCCAAATGAGAAAAAGTTGACCACACTTGCTTTTCCGGATACCATGTAAAAATACAGACAATGCAGTCCCTAGATTTGTTTGGGGCCCTCCAAACCAGTTTGACATCAAGACATTTTCGAAGTATTGGCGCAGAAATCCAAATAACCCCCTGAGCTGCATCGGCCGCCGTCAAAATAAAAGTGAAATAAATAATGTATGGATATACTGTTTTGCTTTGAAGCCAATGTATGAAAATAATAATAATGTAAATACTAAATGTTATTTTTATATGACTGAATACTAGTAGTTTCTAATGTCTTTGTGACTGTTTTATTCCCCGTATATGATAGCTATCCATGTTAAGTGCGTTGTTACAGCATCAGCTGTTGTTAAACCGCGATATAATTTAATATGTATTGTATTGTAAATAAAGTAAAACTACTCACTATTTGATGGCCATTTTCTGATTTTACCTTGAAATGGGTATCTCTAGCTCTATTATAAAATTTGCTATCATGAAAAGTCCCCTGTTGTGAAATATTTCGAGGTGCAAAGATTTCATTGAACAGGACTTCTCCAGTACATAATTTCTCTTAATTTGCAACAATGACAGCAATTACCCCAGTTTAAAAATATGTCTAAACAATATTATCACGATAAACTCAGCAGATCTAATTAGAATTGGTTCCTCCATTGCATGCAGAACGCAAACCTAGTTTGTCACGCCTCGCCATGACCTCACCATGTTTTTGTGTGGATTACACATGCAAAAGGGGTGAGGTAAACAGGAGATGGTGTGCGCGATCCCAATCCCGAGGCCAAACAACTTCTCTTGGGAGGCGGATAAAATACATGTGTGTCCCGGAACGGAGATGGAAACAATGGCCAGGGCAAGGGCTCTGAGTCACAGCTGACTGAGTACGTGATATACAAACGCTCCCCCCTACTTACGAACATCAATACATACGAATGTTTTTGCGGATATGTTGAAAAATGTTCGGACATATGTAGTGTTCTCTCCTATTGTACATGTACATAAATATCTTTATAGAGCATAAATTTTATTAAATGCTTATGTTTCAGTACAAACCAGTACAGGTTACTTATACAAGCCTTAAAGGACAACCGACGTCACTTTTTTGTTTTTTAACTGACATCAGAAAAACGTTTTATAGCATCTAAAATACCCAAAACACGCAGTATGATATTTTTATTCAAATGCTAAACACCAATAAAAATGACTTAAAGTGTCCAAAATCTGCAAAAAATTGAGCATTTTCAGAAAGTCCCTCTCCCAGTTTATCACGTCACGCATTGCTAGAGAATCAAAACAATGGCTTCAGATTCGCAAAATATGCTTTCTTGTTACACATCCAGTTATGAATATGATCCAAATAGTTCTGAAGAGGAAAGCATACATGTTTGCAATCGATTCAAGAATTTATTTCGTGCCAAGTTGTTTTGAGGCAACATTGGGGGAACTGTCTCACCCAAAAAAAGAGGCACAAAATGGCGACCTCCTGTGACCACCTCTGTTTCCACAGGCTGATAAATTCCTTATATGGAGCTTGGATGCCCTCTTGTGGCGGCTTTTGGGTGCAACACAAGGTTTTCAGACCAAACAGTACAGCAAAATACACTGACGTGATGGAAGGACTGCTACGATGTGTCTTTTTTTCGGTCGGGGCGTTCCTTTAGTGACGTCACGTACGGACTCGTCACCAACTCAAAAACAAGACTTCCTGAATATTCAGCGCGAGTCTTAAAATGTAAAATATAGCTATATGCGGTGGAATGTTTGTAAAATACGCCATTTGAAGCCATTTTACAAATTATGGACACAACTTGTCCGGAGACGTCGGTTGTCCTTTAAACATACTTAGGCTTCTTAGCCTTAAACATACATTCCATACAAAATATAGCAGTGAAGCAACTTACGAACAAATTCACCTCACGAACGACCGTTCAGAACAATTCTCGTTCGTAAATTGGGGAGCTTCTGTATATGTATTAAGAGTGAGAATGTCTCCAATACAATCAAAACTGATTTTCCGATTGAAATCGTTTTTTTCTTACATGTCTAAAAGTCCCCATTGAGGCCTGTCCAGCACAAAAGCTGCCGCATGATTTGACAGAATTACACATTGGGATTCCAAGCAATGAAAAAAGTTGTTACATTGACAGCAAAGTGGGCATTTGCTGTTCGGGTCATGTTTGGAAAGTAAAGGTTGGTGTTGGAAACCATCGTGTACCATGAAACGGGAAGTGCATGGAAAAACGTGTCAATGGAATACTGGACTAGGAAGGAGCCTATGAATAAACAGAGCCGATGACTCACCCTTTCTGGGATGAGTGAAATGACCGTGGGCGATGATTGGGGTGCAAGGGGTGCATCACACAAACCCTCTAAAAACACATCAAGACTGTATAGGCATTCATGCTTGTACATCGACATTTAGGCACTCAAGCATTTAGGCACCAAGCCCATGTGGTACCGCAGCTGGGACAAGCCGCCTATTGTGCCCGTCCCTCACCTAAATACTTCTGGAGTTTTGCAGTTAGGGGATTTTAGCATTTCTTGCCGAGTGTGGGTGTGCAGCTCATGTGGTAAGCCTTGAGAATAAACAGCTTCAGGGTCCTCTTTTTTTTCCTAATCGTTCTCAATCCAAACTAATCTCCATCCGCCACACTCAGCAGTACTGTCATTTACTTTTACTGGACATGGCCAAGCTGGTGTGAAACCAGAAGCCAAACTGTGTTTGGACTATGATATTGAAAACATCTGTTTGCTATTATAGTTCCCACATAGTATGAGGAAAATAAAATATACCACTATAATATTTTGTATTTATAGGGCAAGTAACCATATTTGGGAACCTAAGTTCGAAATACAGTGAACCCTTGTTTATCGCGGGAGATACGTTCCAAAAATAGCCCGTGATAGGTGAAAGTACAATGTAGTCAGCTTTTTTTTTTACACAATGTAAAACTGTACATACTGCACAATGTTTCACAAAACAAAAAACAAAACCTCTTTTTTAATAGTTTAAAGTACGTTGTTGTAAAACAATTATTTTCCTGCTGCGCCTATTCGTCCTGACTCCGCTGCGCTGTAGCATCTTTTTCTACTGAAGGAGTCTTTCTCCGAGAGAAGAACATTGTTTTGTTTCTCTTTTTTCAGCAAGATTTTTATAAACCGACATGGTCCTATTTCTAGAAGCAGAATGCTCCATGAGCTGTTCAAAGCCAGTGTGTTTGGTTTTATTCTGCTTTGTTTGCAGTGTTGTTTGCAGTGTTGTTTCTTTTACTTTGTTTGTTTGCACATTTGCATGCCCTTAAAAAAAAAGTTTTTCCCCCTGAAAAAGAATCTGCGATGCAATGAAGCCGCGATAAGTGAACCGCGAAGTAGCGAGGGATCACTGTAAATGTAATTGTGGTTAGCACATTTGCACGACAGTTCTGACGTTGAGTACAGACGCTCCCCACCTTACGAACAAGATGCGTTCGTAAGGTGAATTTGTTCGTAAATTGATTCAGTGCTACGTTTTGTATGAAATGTATGGCTCATATAAGTAGGTTTAAGGTTTACATTGGTATGTTTAAAGGACAACCGATGTCTCCGGACAAGTTGTGTCCATAATTTGTAAAATGGCTTCAAATGACTTCTACTGAGCGTATTTTAATAAGATTCCACCGCATATAGCTATATTTTACCTTTTAAGACTCGCGCTGAATATTCAGGAAGTCTTGTTTTTGAGTTGGTGACGAGTCCGTACGTGACGTCACTAAAGGAACGCCCCTGAGTGAAAAAAGACAAATTGTAGCAGTACTTCCATCACATCAATGTATTTTGCTGTACTGTTTGGTCTGAAAACCTTGTGTTGCGCCCAAAAGCCGCCAGAAGAGGGCGTCCAAGCTCCATATAAGGAATTTGTCATCCTGTGGAAATGGAGGTGGCCACAGGAGGTGGCCATTTTGGACCATTGTTTTGAAACTGAAAAATAAACTTTTAATAAAATGTATGCTCTATAAAGATATGTACATATACAACTGGAGCGAATACGAGATATGTTACTACAAAAATGTTCATATCTACCGTTGTTCGTAACTCGAATGTATTTCTGCTAGCCCGGTAGTCGAGTGGTTAGCACCCTGGCTGCAGAGGTTGCGAGTTCAAGACCCGGTTTGGCCTCCCTGTGTGGAGTTTGCATGTTCTCCCCGGGCCCGCGTGGGTTTTCTCCGGGTACTCCGGTTTCCTCCCACGTTCTAAAACAGGCATGCCAGGCTGATTGAACACTCCAAATTGTCCCTAAATTTGACTGTGAGTGTGACTGGTTGTTTGTCTCTCTGTGCCCTGCGATTGGTGTCCCTCGCCTTGTGCCAAAAGACAGCTGTGATAGGCTCCAGAGCCCACAGCGACCCTAATGACGATTGAGCAGTCTGGAAAATGGATGGATGGAAGTCAAGCTAATAAAGTGACTTTTTGTATAATTTTCCCCAGAAAGTACTCAGGAGAACGAGAGCCAACAAGGATATGACAAGAGAGTCAACTCCATGTAGATTTGCAGTTGTGAAGAAATGTACACAAAGCTAATCGGCGTAGGCTTTAGTAATGTGTTGATATAATCGCATAGCAGCCTAATTGGCCGCTGCAAAGCTCATGCTCCAAACACCTCACTGTAAGAAATGTTAAGCACTGGTATCTTCTTTTTTCATGAAGTTGAAACACTAGATGCCCCTGCATAGTTCAAAATAAAATATTCGGGGTGTATAGGAAAACAATAATTCTCACAATGCTCAGTACATCCTGACACAACAAGGATGCAAACAATTACACGTCGGCAGATTGTTTCTCAGATTTTTTTTTTCACCAAGCCTGTATGAATCTGATAATTACATGTATTGTTGATGATCAGAATCAGAATCATCTCACCAGATACAATCAGATACAACTCACATATTAACCTTCAACAAGCTTATTTTGTTATGCTTAGAATATCTTGTTTTCTATCCTTTCACAACCACCCCAACCCCATCCCTTTTCAATTGCTGCTGTGGACCGCAAATTTCCCCATTGTGGGACGAATAAAGGAATTCTGATTCTGATTCTGAGAACTTATCAATAGGATGGTAGGCTTATGATTTAACAGTCAATAGCTGCCATATTCACCATCGTCAGCATAATGGGTGACAATCCCAAAGTTGTAGCAAAAATACTTTAAAAAGATGATTGGTTTTTATTGACACTATCAGGGATTATTATTGTGCTTTTCATTTGGACAGGTGTCACAAATTGCGCTGCCGTTTCCTGACAGTTGTTAGTCATGTCATTTTCACCTATTATGCAACTCCAACAGGTAGAGGTGCAATGATTAATCAAAAACTAATTATTACTGTGTAATTATTTTTTGTCACCCTACAATCATTTGCATTGAATGCCTTTTTTTTAATTGTTCGATGATTTGGATTTTCAGTTTCTCAACAGTAAATATTATCCGATTTCAGTGGAAAGCTGTCATGTCTGTGATTGTTTCATTTTCAATCTCAGCTGGAGTGAAGGGCGTTACCCTCCAAAAGGTGTTTATGTATTATCTGGCAACATGGTTTCTCAACGATTTGTGTTCAGACGGCCAGGTGAACGAGTGCTTAGCAGGGTTTGAATCCAGCTCCAGCCTTCCTGTTTTGGGTTTGCATGTTCTCCTCGTGCCTGTGTGGCATTTCTCCAGGTACTTGGGCATCATTCCACATATTAAACCTTTCAAATTTAAAATTGTCCCTAGGTGTGAGTGTGAGCATAGATGGTTGTTCGTCTCTCTGTGTCTTGTAATTGGCTGGCAAGCGGTTCAGGGTGTCCCTTGCCTACTTCCCGAAGACAGCTGGGATAGGCTTAATCAAGCCCTGCGATCTTTGTGAGGATAAGAGGATTGGAAAATGGACGGATTTGTGTTCATGTATCTGTTGCTTAATTATCGCACTACATCAACAATGATATTTATTACTAATGGTGGTTTAGTTTTTTTCTTCTTTTTTGATGGGGCACAACAAAGCTGGGGAACTCAGCTAAGTTTAATGGTAATTGCTTAGTAAGCGCAAAATTGGCAAATTTCCCCAGAGTTTTGCTTGAATGTGATGAAACACTAGCAAAAAACACACACATATACAATGACAAAACCACACAAAAAAGTGCATAATTCGCAGACATCTGGTCCAAACCCGCAACATAACAATTTGGTAAAAGTCACATTTTTCCCCACAATTCTACATTATTTTCCTGTTCAAATGTGGGTGTGATTTTTTTTACACGTTATTGACTTGTCTAAGTTTTGAAAATGTAATGATAAGAGTTGAACAAACACACTGCCTACAGAAAAGTGACTATTTTGGAGGTATAAAATGAATTGTGCATGTGCGTGTTTACCTTGGTGTCAACTATGGAGCAGGCAATTTGTTTCACGTAGGCCAGGTCTGCACTCTGTGGCATCAGCACAGACTCTCGCGTCAGGCCAATCTGGATGCTGAAAGACACCCCCGAAGGAGCCGGGGACACCGAGGGCATCATTGCACCTCCAGACGCCCCGAGCCCGTGGGTGAAGTCCATCACGTTGAATCCACCCTGGGAGGCGACGGAGCCCACGGGGAGGGGAGTCGCCGCGGGCGAACCATGCAGCGGGGAGGCCCCTGGAGAAAAGAAAACCTGGCCCAGGGGTCCCGAAGGCATGCAGGGGCTGGCGTTGGCCATCCTCGCAACCTCCCAAGCTGCGCTTTGAATCTCTTAACACTATTAAAAAAAAAGACAAGCTCGTTCACAGGCTCACCCACTCAGGAGTACTGGGCATAGTCCTCGTTTCCCAGTGGAATAAAGGAATTGATCCCTCTCTTGCAGGAAGTGCTTTCTGCGCTTCCTTGACGGTGTCTTGAACTGTCTTCCCTTCTTCACGTGAGCGTGAGAAACAAACACCCTCACTAAAGTAGGGGAAACTAACCCCCTCTTCCTCCTCCTCTTTCTACTCCTTTGTAGGAAGTTTTTCCTCCTCGTGATTTTAATGAGAAAGTCCACAAACTAAAAACCAATAGAAAGACAAAGTAAAACAACAATTACAAAAGCTGATGATTCGGGGTTACAAAATGGCCTCTCTTCGCACAGGAAACGATGGTAATAAAAACGTACGACAGATTGCGCTCATTTTACCAGTAAGCTTCAACCATTTTTTAAGAGAAAAGGAAGCTCAAAGACGGCATCAAACTCGCCTCCCAACAGGAAGTGAAATGATTGACGCGCGCTTCAGCCAATAGGGTTTTATAAAGGCAGGGTTATCTCAACTACTTGCTCCTCCCCCCCCCCCCCCCCTTCCCCTTTGCTTTGCTGCAGAACGATTCTCTCGCTTAGACTTGGGAGGGGGGCACACAACACTGGAAAAACACACCCAACCTCCTCCTACTCCGTGAAAATGCATTTCCTTTCCTTGATTCCACCCTTTCCCTCCTCTTGACACACTTAAACCAGCACTTTCTCAAGCGACATCAATGCCCAAACGGAAAAGGAGCACCGCACCTCACACACTACTTAATGACACACTTGTTTCTGTGGTTAGTTCGGGCAGGTCCAAAACATTTGCCACGCCTGACATTCAATAGTATAAAATACTCACACCCACTTTTGTCGTTTAGCTTTCAATAATTATCTAAAAATGTTCATTTTTATCATGTAAAAATTACATGTTTCAAATACCGAGGAAGTGAAGGACTTAAAAATACTCAAATATTTAAAATATCTTATTCAGCACGTCAAGAATCAGTTACTTACCATATTTGTAATTTAAAATGTTTTCATGCCTTAAAGGATAACCGACATCTCCGGACAAGTGTCCATAATTTGTAAAATGGATTCAAATGACTTCTACTGAGCGTATCTTACAAAGATTCCACCGCATGTAGCTATATTTTACGTTTTAAGACTCGTGCTGAATATTCCGGAAGTCTTGTTTTTGAGTTGGTGACGAGTCCGTACGTGCCGTCACTGAAGGAACGAATGTGACCGAAAAAAAGGACACATTGTAGCAGTCCTTCCATCACGTCAATGCTTGTTTGGTCTGAAAAGCTCATGTTGCACCAGAAAGAGCCAGAAGAGGGCGTCCAAGCTCCATGTAGGGAATTTATAAGCATGTGGAAACGGGCTGATTCATTTCTCCCAGGAGCTCGGTGGCCATTTTCTGCCTCTTTTTGGGTGAGACATTTCCCCCCAATGTTGCCTCAAAATGGCACGGAATAAATTATTTAATCGATTGCAAACATGTATGCTCTCCTCTTCAGAACTATTTGAATCATATTCATAACTGGATGTGTAACAAGAAAGCATATTCTCAGAATCTGAAGCCATTGTTTTGATTCTCCAGCAATGCAAGACGTCTTGGCGTGACGTCACAAACTGGGGGTGGGACTTTCTGAAAATGCCCAATTCGCAGCTCAATTTTTTGCAGATTTTGGACACTAAGTCATTTTTATTGGTGTTTTGCATTTGAATAATAATATCATACTGCGTGTTTTGGGTATTTTAGATGCTATAAAACGTTTTTCTGATGTCAGTTAAAAAACAAAAAAGTGACGTCGGTTGTCCTTTAAATGAAGAAGCTATAAATTGAAGGTGGAAAAAAATGTAATGATTTGCACTGTATCTTCGGTCATGTAAACCATAGCAAAGAAATAATTCAACCGGAAGGTAGACTGAGACGAAACAAGGAAACAAACATTCATTCTAATTATTTGTGAACAAGCATACTCCAGACAGCATGGTACCAGAATTAAATTGTGCAGACGCAGTTGATTATTTTGACTCTACGGGTACTGCATTGCCATAAATGTGTAAGATTTCAGTTGCTTCAGTACTGTAATTGCAAACAGCAAGGCAAAGAATGATGATAAATACACATGGTTACTGTACAAAATCATCTTTTTATCCTTTTATCTTAATGACATACAACAAGCGACCCATCACAAAAAAAACAGAAGTCATTTGATACATGCTAGAATGCAGTTCAAAAATAGATAAAATTAAAAAAAAGCAGGTCTCTTATCCCTTGTAGTTCAAAGAAATAGTTTGAATAGAGCTTAATGATATACAAAGTATCACACAGTGATAAATTGCTAATAAAAATAAAAATAATGAATCATTTACCTTGGCCTCTGACTGGTAACACATTTTTGGGCTTTTTTTCCAATGTGTATTTTTTTTTAATGAAGTAGCAAAATGTCATTAGCAATTTCTGTATAAGCAAGTCTTATGACAGGTAAGAAAGGATGATTAACTTATGCTGTGACAGAATTCTTTACGTTCAGAATCAAAGCAGATGTAAGAAAATAAAAATATTTGGGATGCCGACACCACATCTATAACCATTTTCATTTTTTGTAGACGTGTCAGTGATTTGCACTCACACGGAGCTCGTTTTGGCTTTAAGTAAACCCTTTACTATCATCTGTAAATTGATTGCATGTAATCTGGAGATCAAACGAGGTGATCATAAATCACAGGGCACCCTATTCGGCTGCCATGTCTATAGGAATAATAATAAAAAAAACAACAACAAGGACTCAAAAATGGGGGCTGTCAAAAGACCTTTCACAGGAACTTTCAACAATGACGAGAAACACTAATGAAAGCAGCAAGCGAGCAGTTGGCTCTTATCTGTATATAAAATGTCGCATAAACTAATAATTAAACTCTGGATACAATAGTTTGATTTATGTTGAAAAAGAGGCATTGTCACTGCTTCATCAAAGATCGAATACTGTTTTCGTATTATGAAAATAATACTTTAAAGGACAACCGACGTCTCCGGACAAGTTGTGTGCATAATTTGTAAAATAGCTTCAAATGACTTCTACTGAGCGTATTTTACAAAGATTCCACCGCATATAGCTATATTTTAAGTCTTGTTTTTGAGTTGGTGACGAGTCCGTATGTGACGTCACTAAAGGACCGCCCTTTACCGTAAAAAAGACGCATTGTAGCGGTCCTTCCATCGCGTCAATGTATTTATTTGCTGTACTTGTTTGGTCTGGGGACCTCGTGTTGCACCCAAAAGCCGCCAGAAGGCCAGAAGAGGGCGTCCAAGTGCCATATAAGGAATTTATCAGCCTATGTAAACAGAGGTGGACACAGGATGTCGCCATTTTGTGCCTCTTTTTTTTGGGTGAGAGATCTTCCCCCAATGTTGTCTCAAAATGGCACAAATAAATTCTTTAATCGATTGCAAACATGTATGCTTTCCTCTTCGGAACTATTTGAATCATATTCATAACTGGATGTGTAACAAGAAAGCATATTCTCCGAATCTAAAGCCATTGTTTTGATTCAATAGCAATGCAATACGTCTTGGGGTGACGTCACGAACTGGGGGCGGGACTTTCTGAAAATGCCCAATTCGCAGCTCATTTTTTTTGCAGATTTTGGACACTTTGTCATTTTTATTGGTGTTTTGCATTTGACTAAACATATCATACTGCGTGTTTTGGGTATTTTAGATGCTATAAAATGTTTTTCTGGTGTCAGTTAAAAAACAAAAAAGTGACGTCGGTTGTCCTTTAAGGCCGGAAAAAAGTGGAAAACGATAAGGGATAAAATGGCAAAACACAAAAGTGCTTCATTTTGCTATCAGGCGTTCTTAGAGTTCTGCTACGGTACTTAATGTAGTCACATGTCTATTTTTTCCAGTTTTGCAAATGCAGGTTGTAAAGGTTAAGTATCTGAATGTATCTGAAAATACAAAATACAAATAATAAAGTGACCGTAAAGGTACCCTGTTATCTTAAGAGTTGCAAAGGGGACAACTTCTGTCACAATTTTTTTTTTCAGTCATGACTAGGGATTAAACTAGGAGTCATTAGATGTATTAAACTAAAAGTTGCTTTCTTTAATCATAAATACAACTCTACAGAAAACTGTTCTCCATGATGGGTTAGGCCTTCCCCAGACAAATATGATAACACAGTGGCCTGACACTTTGGAGTTCTGATCAAAAGTTACTAAACACAAACTACACTTTCTATGTGTAGTGATAAACGTGACTGATTCAAAATAACAGTTTCATTCCCCTTTTGAGCTGTTTCTCCTTTGCCAAAGTGCAACTCATATGCGCCATACAACAAGAGGGACTCTCAGGAGGGTGGCCTGTTTTTTTCTTTTTTTGTGTGTGGAGGGTGCGGGGGTTCTGAATGCAGAACGCCGACATTCCATGGGGAGGGTTGGAGGGGGGGGGGCGATTAAGAATCTCTCTTGCACTCACACATATCACCGAGGAGAAATTTAGAAAATTCAAAATGGTGAAATGCATGGAAAGTTAACAAAGTGGTTCAACAGTGACGCGTCAACACCGCAAGTCTGACTCTACCATGCGCAAAAAAAATCATAATAATGTCCCTGAACTAACGCAAGCTTTCTTAGCACCATGGTGTCACTAGTGCGTACGCATGCACACACACATTTCTCTGTACAGTAAAAAGCAGCAAATAACCCAATTTGCTGAGAACGCACAGATTGGCCTCAAACCACACTCCCCTACTGTGCCTTCACCTTACTGATATACAAGAGCGCTGTCAGCCTTAAAGAAGAACTCAACCCAACGCTTTTTCAAGCAAGAATACAGTATATTGTCTCTACTAGCGCAAGTATGGCGCTGTAATCAATATTGTGCTAATGGAGTATGAATTAAAACGAATTATTAACTCATTCACTGCCAGACGAGCAAAAATGTGTCCATTCCGGTGCCAGGGTTTCTGTCATTGTCACTCGAATTCCAGGACCCACAGAATATTTACTTTTAGGACTACATAAACATTCAATGCCACATAAGAAACCTTAGATTCTCTTCTTTCATCAGAAAAAAAGAGTTAATTACTAAATCATATGGGTCTGGAGTTATATGATCTTGAAATGCGGGAGGCTGCCCAAAATACAATGCAATACACATGTAGGTTTATGTAGTGCTTTAACAACAGATGAATCTGTAACAAAGCGTTAACACGGAAAAACAGTAAATGATGCTCCCTTGTGGAAGGGAAAAACATTGTCAGAGGCCATAGCCAGCGCTTTATCGGCACCCAAACAAGAAAAAAACAAAACCCGAACAAATTCGGGAATGGTGCTCAATGTCATATTTTCAATTCCTGAATAAATTTGTGAATGGCAGTGAATGAGTTCATCAACATTAGGGGGCTGCGACACCACGTTGGGCCTAATCATTACCAGCTAGCCAGGAAGTAACGTGATGTATGATCAGAGCAATACCGGGAACCAGGGTGCACCATTGAATTATGTCGTTTGGCAGCCTGTCGAGAGCGATGAATTAATTAAGATGATATGTCCCAAAATCAGTCATCTGTTACAGTATATTACTTTTTACTAAACACTCTAAAGTTTAAACATGAATTGTGAGGTGATGTGCTGATGTTTGTGTGCAATACTTTATGATCGCAACATAAAGTATATTACTAATTAGAGCAATGCACTGTTGAGCAAGATGCAGTTTTTGGGCACTTACTGAAAGTTACTAATTTTGAGCAACTAACTGAGTTAGTACTAACCCTGGGTGGTTCTTTCATGAAAGAAAGCTTCATAATAAGTCGAGCAAATAGGTCACATTCTTGAGAATCTCAAAAAGAACTAGAAATGTCAGTCTCCGGAAGATTATACAAGGGCAGATGGATTTTTCCAAAAACTATTTGAAACGGCACTAGAAAAGCAAAAGTTTTAACGTATTGGGTTCAGTTCTACTTTAAATCTCGACAAATTTACATTCCATACAAAATCATACAATGAAAATGGGTTGTGACACCAAGTTGAAATTAAAGCTATTAAGTTGAAACACTGGAATGTTGAACATTGTCGGACCTTGAGAAAAGAAGTGGATAACCATTGAAAAAAAAAAAAAAAAAATGTGCCACATACACCTCATTGGGTCTTTGGAATGTGACATGTACAGACAGAATCCCGGATTTGATAACATACCTACATCCCACTGGTCAGCCACACGAGATTTACATGTTGCATTCAGAGGGCATGCACGAGTCTAATTGATGGTTCTCCTTAAAACAACCAGTAATTCAAAGAGCTCGAGTGCACATGCCACCTAGACATAACGATCGGTAGACGGAATTAAAAAACAAATAAAGCGGACAAAGCGTATTGTAGTGTAGAAATTGTTTTTTTGGGGGGAAGCTGCGGTTAAGAGCTTCTAGAGTTAAAAAAGAAAGCAGTGTGGTTTGTATAAGAAGTCACTGAGGCATAAACCAGTGAGGAAGTGAGGGGAGGTGACGTCCTGTGACAATAACCCAGCCAGTGGGGTGCATGACAACAGAGTGCGTGTGTGTGTGTGTGTGTGTGTGTGTGTGTTTGTGTGTGTTTGTGTGTGTGTGTGTGTGTGTACGTGCGTGCATGTGTGTGTGTGCGCGTGTAGACACGTGCTTGTGTGTATGAACGGGAAATTGTGTCCATTGTAGTCCCTTTCAGCACAGTCAATGGTGTCTGAAAAAGAAAAAAGGAGAAACATGGTCATATTTAAATTACTGTATTTTCCGGTGTATAAGGCGCACCGGAGTTGAAGGCGCGCACCGGAGTTGAAGGCGCGCCCCCCCCCCATTGAATGGTGTTTTTTCAAACTTTTTCCATATACAAGGCGCACCAGAGTATAAGGTGCGCCCCCAATGAATGGTGTATTTTCAAACTTTTTCCATATATAAGGGTCACCAGAGTGAAAGTCGCAACCCCAATGAATGGTGTGTTTTCATTTTTTTCCATATGTGGCGCACCGGTGTATAATGCGCACCCGCAATGAATGGTGTATTTCCAAACTTTTTCCATATATAATACGCACCGGAGTATAAGGCAGACCCCAATGAATGGTGTATTTTCAAACCTTTTCCAAATACAAGGTGCACCAGAGTATAAGGCGCACCACCAATGAATGATGTATTTTCAAACTTTTTCCATATATAAGGCTAACCACAGTATAAGGCGCACCCCCAATGAATGGTGTATTTTCAAACGTTTTCCATATATAAGGTGCACTGTACTATAAGGCGCACCATTCAATGAACGAAAACAATTTTCCAAATACAGTAAAGTCTCGTTATATCGATATCGGTTATATCGACAGTACTGCTTATTACGATACTATTTCTATGAACGCAAGGAGAAAATTTACATGCCGCAGGATCGGATATATCGATAGTCCGGTTATATCGATATTTTGTCCGACTCCCGAGAATATCGATATAACGAGACTTTACTGTATAATATATAAAAAAATAAAAGTTTTCCAAATATACGGCACACCACATTATAAGGCGCTACAGTATAGGTGGAGTTTACGCACAACTTCTTCTACAGGGCGAAATTGGGTCTGTGGCTGTTGTAGTTGCCAGACTTGTTGTGGCTCAATATTACTTCACATATAAGGCTGAATATGATGAAATGTGTAGAGTATCGCACCCGACACTTCTGCCTCACCAGATGGAACAGCGGTACTGTCAGACGAAGATCTTGGCGAGTGCGTCGGCGCCTGCGCTGGCGATGAAGGGCTGCGAACTGTGGAAGGCCACGTCGTGAATAGCCTCATCATGCTTCTTCCTGTGGGCCGTGATCTCCTGCACGCACGTCCTGTTGTCGAGCATCCACAGGCGCACGGAGCAGTCGTGGCCTGCAGGGGATGGAAGGAATCATAATACTGTACTGACTGCTTGACTTCCACTCGCCGCACAATACTGTGTATACTATAAGTTATTTAAATATTGAGTCGTTAACTCATTCACTGCCAGACGATGTGCAAAAATGTGTCCACTCCAGTGCCAGGGTTTTTGTCATTGTCACTTGAATTCCAGGACCCACAGAATACTGAGTTATAGGACTACATAAACATTCAATACAGCGTAAGAAACCTTAGACTCTTCTTTTATCAGAAAAAAAGATGTGTTAATTCCTAAATTATACGGATCTGGAGTTATCTGAGCTTGAAATGAGGGCAGCTGTCTAAATTACAATGCAATGCATACATATTGCTTTATATAGCGCTGAAGTTAGAACAAAGCGCTAACATGGAAAAGGGGAAATGATGCCCCTTGTGGAAGGGAACATCACTGCCAGAGGCCATGGCCAGCACTTTATCGGCACCCCCCCCCCCCCACAAGAAAATAAAAAACAAACACATTTGGGAATGCTGTTCTACGTCATATTTTCAATTCCCAAATAAATTTGTGAATGGCAGTGAATGAATTAACCAGAATTTCAATGAAAGGAACTACGGAGGTGGGATCAAGTTATTTTTAGAGCATTGTTACTGATTTAGTTTCAACTCACTGCCAGAGATGAGGTAAGTGCCTTTTGGATCTGTTGTTAGACATGTAACTGCATCCAAGTGAGCCACCATAGAATGGACCACTTTACCTATAGGGAAAAAATAAGAGTATTGACATGCTCTAATAGCCACAAAACACAAGGCCATTAAATATAAAACTGCGAGTACCCACCCGATTTGTTGTCTAGGAAGCGGATGGTCCGGTTCTCGTGTGCAGTGATGGAGAGGGCTTCAGATGGGTGACTCACCACACGGTTAATTAGCTCACTTCCTGCAAACGACAATACAATACATAGTGTACATATTTATATAGCGTTTTAACAACAGCTGAAGCTGCAACAAAGTGCTTAACATGGTCAGCTATCATATACAGGAAATAAAGCAGTCGCAAAGTTAGTAAAAAGCAACAGGGAGTAAAACCAAGATCAAATCGGAATCATGCTGAGTCAAATGTCAAAGAGTACAGGTGAGTTTTGAGATGGGTTTTAAAGATGGACAGTGAGGGGGCTTCCCGAATGTTCAGTGGTAGGTCATTCCAGAGAGTGGGACCAATAAACAAACATATCTCCAGATGCGTGAAAACGTCTTTATAAGGTTTATTCAGTGTGCCTGCACGTACCGTCCTTGGTTTGCGTCTCGAGTGCTGTGATACTCTGCTCCGTGTTGAGGTCATAGAGCAGCGTTTCGCCTGCGTCAAATGACACCACCACCTGGTTGGGGTCGGAAGCCACAAAGGCCACCGATGTGGGCGTCCCGTGTTCTGTAGAGACGTGAAAGTAGAGTCATTACATGTGGCAACAACAGAAAGGCGTAAGTGACGGGCATGTACTAACCTTTCTCCTTATTGATGACTGACAGGCAGGGGGCAGAGTTCCACGGGTCCCAGATGCGAACGGTGCCGTCCGCTGAGCACGAGGCCAGCCGATGGTGGACTGTGGAATATGTGAGACCCCACACGCTGTCCTCATGACCTGCCAGCACGCTGCTCTCTATGCCAGGATCTAATTAAGGTGACACAACATGCAGTTGATATAACAGCTCACTTAATCCAGCTGGCAAGCATATTGCTGGGATGCATCTGGGAAATGTAAAAATTCTAAAATTGAGGGGGCCTGATTTAATTACATTGCCAAAGTATACAACACTGATTAAAAAAAATATATATATATATTCATTGGAGCATTATATTTCTAAATGGCTAATTAAAGAAAAAACATTATTTGACTAATCTATTTTTCTAATACAGGTAACATCCAACTTACGACCGAGTTCCGTTCTGACCAAACGGTCGTAAGTCAAAATCCATTCAAAATGTTGAATACAGACTCGGAGGCTAAATTATTATTACTATTATAACTTCCCCCTCTGGTGCCATCACACGGTCGATTGCTGTGTGAGAGTGAGATGCTGGCTGGCCGGCCAAAATTGTTGTACGCGTTGCGGTGCCAGGCGTAGAATTTTTAAAATAGGGTCTGAAGGTCATGGTCGTAAGTCGAGCCAGTCGTAAGTCGGATGTTACCTATATATTAAATTGAAGTCAAATAATTTCTTCATACATAAAATAAACAAACCTTTTCTATTTTCTTGAGTTACTACACAATCAATCCCGTATTATTTTGATATTCTACGGTATTACAAAAAAGACAGAGAACAGACTTATCACAATATTTCTTACTAGTGCTTACTTTAACAAATGTCTTTGCTTTAAAGAGTTCCAATGTGCTTCAACAGCTCTGAAATCACTCCTATCGGCCCCTAAATTCGAATGATTAACAGCAGTTTGCTGAAACGAATTGTCAGTACCCTCTGTTGTTTTTTAAAAAACGAGAATTCTGTATAGTTTGTTTGCTGCTCATTTTTAATGTCTTTTAAAGTTTTACTCCTGTTCTCTCGCTCCATATTGCAACCATCTATGTCAATGTCGTTCGATCAAAATACTGCAATGCACCATGGGTAAATGAAGATTTGATTATCTCTTTCGGCAGTTTCCAACGGATCACGACAAAAGTTAAAACCTCTGAAGGAAAACGAGCAGTTTACAATTGCTGTTTAATTAAATGTGTTTCTTTAGCTATTTTAACAGAAGTATGTCATATGTGGCGCAGATCATGTAGCTGTGACTGCAAAGTGACCTTGAGAGTTCTGAAAGGCGCTTAGAAATGAAATGTATTATTATTATTATTATTAATATGCGCCAATCGTAATAGACATGCGTCGGTGCTAGCGCAGTGGAGTTCCGAAGTTGCGCCAGTAGCTGTCAAAATGCGTACTGGGTAGCTGACTCACTGACCGTAGTTATCGTAAGGATCGACATTGAAGTCTGGCATCTTCCAACACCTGACGCTTCCATCCAGGCCTCCGCTATAGCAGGATTCTCCGTCTTCACCCATGGTCAGTGACAAAACAGCACCACTGGACGCAAAGTTTAATGTGTTAGATACAGTGAACCACTTTTCTGAATCAATATGTAAATGTCTCCAATTAGAGACTAATAAAGGCGAATCCAAGCCAATTCAATCTGATATTCAGGAGTGGCCCAGTGCTGTAAAGGGCAGGATGAGCAGGAATTCACTTCACTAGAAATATGAACTGAATTGACATACAACATGATTCAAGTCTTGTTTAGCTCAACAACATAATAGGGTGTGTTCATAATTATGACTGCTCATTAGGGAGATGTTTAAACTCACCTGTGAGCTCGAAACGTGTAAATGGGTTCAACGTCCAAAGCAGCATTTCTGTGGAGAAAATGTTACTTAATTTTATTCGTTAAGAGGTCAAATTTACACTCCAAATTGCATTTAAATTAAATAGAGTGGTGCTTTGAGATAATTGGAGAAAAAAAATGTCTCCTATGGTCGTTCCCCATTGAAATGAATGGATATAATGTAATCTGCTAATATAGAGAGCACTTTAGAATATTTTCAATAAAGCACTGTCATAAATAATAGAATAATTAAAAAAATTATCAGTTTTGATCCTTTTTTTTCTTCAGTTCAATGGAAACCGTGCTGCTTTTTCCGATTTACAGCTCTTGATCACCTGGGGGACAGAAAATCCTGACACATCAGTGTACTTGATACTCATGGTGGTCATTAAGCTGGTTCCTTAGTTCTATTTGGAGGATAAATAAATAAATAAATAGGTAGGTAGGTAGGTAGGTAAAAAATTCTCCCTTCACATATTTTGACACAGAAAAAGTCCTAAGCATATGATGATTTTGATCAACTCTGCTGAATTCAGCATCTGTAGTTAGACAAATTCCCCTTAAAATAAAGTATTCATGAATACAATCAGTATTTAGTTTTTTTGTAAGCTTGGTGTAAGATCACCAGACTGGATTTGATTAAATTTGTGCTGGCAAGTCTGTGTGAAAACTGAGGTGAACCGACAGCTTTGGTTCACTCAAGGCAATGTCAAGGCAATAACTATGTAATTTTCAAGAAGGTCAGAGGATTCCTACTTCTTGGAATGCATGGCCTTGTTGAGGTTCCACAATTTTAGTGTTCCATCTTCCGAGGCTGTGAGCAGCACTGCTTGGTTGGGGTGAAACGTCAGTGCACGGATGGCATCAAAGTGGCTGCGAAGTGTGAAACGGGGGTTCCACGTCTTCTTAAACTCCTCTCTGTTATCCTGCATCTGTAACATCCACACGAGTTACATCATTAAAATCAGTGGATTCTGAGGGGTTGAAACGTATTGGGTGTGGCGAATAGAGCAAATGTGTTAATTACATCCATGGAGAGATCGTTGTCATTAGCGACGGTGAGATCAGCCAGTTCGCCCAAGTTCATGTCTCCACTTCCAACCGCATCCATGATGAAGACATCTGAGGAGAAACCCAAAGCGCCACCTGGAGGTTCGGAACATGCCAGTCAGTCTTGCTAACGTCACAGTTTCAGAAACAGAAGAGCAAAATCTGGAAAGTGATTCTTGTCTATCCTGGGATCATGTTACTCTGCTTTGAGTTGGCATAGTGGAATAATTTATTTTTGGATGGAGAAGAAACTTTACGCCAAAGCATCTTATTTGGGGTTCAAAACTACAAGCACACAGTTGGCAGACAGAGAAGCAGAACTCACATTTATTTTTCTTAAAAGTCTTACCTTCGCCAGAGCGAGTTTGTCCCGATAAAGAAGGGGGCGGAGCAGGTTTTGCGGGGAAGTCCGACATCATGCCTTGTAACTTGTTCCTGTGGTTCTCTGAACCCGACGACAGGAAAGACACACAACATATGCAGTCACGTGGAGGGATGGAAGATGATTTTTGAGGGCCAAACATAGACCAAAAAGATATAGATTTGTCCATTCTTTTAAATATGGACTTATGTGTGGGAGACAAAGTGGACATGTCAAGGCTGCATGCATGATACTGGCATATCATGATACTCATGATGAAATTACCCCAAGAGAGAGAATAAGAATCAGAAAAAAGACAAAAAGAGTGTGCATGTGTGTGTGAGGGAGAGAGAGAGAGAGGGTGAGAGAAAGAGAAATAAAGAAAAAACATCTAGAGACAGATGACAGCGACACAGTGCTAGGAGTCACAGACAGAGACAAAGAGACAGGCAGTTGGGGAAAGCGGTTGGTTTTATTGACAAGAAGAGATGTGGAAACATAAAGAGAAGTAACTCATAAAAAAGTGAGCATGTGGGAAAATGGGGGAGGGGTGTCAGGAAAGAGAGATACAACAGTGGCAGGGAAGTTGGAAGTGATGGTTGCTATGGTAGCTGCATACCTAACTCCCGTCCGTCCCCAGAGATCCTGGCCTCTCCCGCCCCCTCCCCATCCTCCCCGGAGCCTAGAAAGTCAAATTCACTGAGGGCGTCTTCTGAGTCATCCTCATCCTCCTCCTCGTCGGGGTCCAAGTCTGTGGTCAGAGACTCCGAACCAATCTGAAGGAAAAAGAAGTAAGAATCCCGCCACCGCCATCCCCCCCAAAAAAGATTACACATAATTACATAAAATGAGATGTAATTGAATATATTTCATCACCTCAACGAAACAATCTTTAATAAGGGAAATTTGCATGATAATATATCTTAGAAAAATCATAGCATATTAACTAAAAATCAACGGTTAAGAATATCAAGAATGCAGTTAGTGCATCACTACTTAATGCGACAATTCAATTTTGGATAATTGTCCAGCATGTCTTTTTCCACGTTTGACCACCAGGAGGCAGTTTAACACACTCAGCAGACAAATGATGAATAGACTTTAGTATTATTTTACATATATTATTTTTTATAACAACATGCTGTATTAGGCATTTTTTGAGAGGATGAAGAATATATGCATGTGAGTATTGTTATTTCACCAGTCAAGAGAGTATATATTATTTTACCCTTAATGGGTTTTCATCTGTGACTATGAGTACCGTTTTCCATTTTTGTTAGCATTATGTTAGCAGATCATTCTTATGGTAACACCAGGTTTTACATACATACTGTTGATGACATGCAAAACGTTGAATCTAAAAACTCCCGTATTTTCCGGTGTATAAGGCGCACCCAAAAGCCTTGATTTTCTTTAAAAGATGACCATGCACTTTATACGCAGGTCCACCTAATATGTGAAGTAATATTGAGCCGCAACAGGTTTTGCAACCACTGCCAGCAGCCACCGACTCCATTTCACCCTGTAGAAGAAGTCGTGTGTAACCCCAGCCTCATGCCTACACCGGAAAATACGGTAGTTGAATATTTTCTAGGGTAGGAATGTAGCCAATTCTAGCAGACGTGGCCAGCATATTTAGATGTAGAATGCAAAGAATTGTTTATTGTTGTCAAACAATTACGTGGGTGATAACATTATTACTCTACTTCCAAAATAAAAACTGTGATCGCACCTTTACTCGAGACTTTTTGCTCTTGCGAGGGCCATCGATGCAATCCGTCGCCATGCCTTGAAAGTCGTCTTCTTCATCACTGTCATCTTCATCATCATCCTCACATCCGTGCAGGAAGGGGATCTTATCAAGCACCGAGCCACCGAGACGTTCCTTAGAGCTTTCTTTGCCTGCATTCCTACCAATGGATACATTTGTCAGCCTCCCCGTAAGACACTGACTGCTTACTTTGCTATAAGAGCCGAAACAGAGATTCAGATTCAGTTTGGGTTTAATCGACACTGTCAAAAAGGCGATAATAACGTTTGTCAATGTGGGTGTTTCGAACGTCATCATCATACTGGGCTGAACAGCTCAAGATTAGTGCAAAGAGTAAAACTTCTGAGACAAAAGCATTTCCTCTTTATTACTTACCTCTTAATTTGCTCTTCGATCTGTCTGACCAACAAGGATTCGCCAGCTGCCCGCGTCTCAGGCTCCGGCGAGGATTCGGGTGGCGGAGGCCCATTGGCCTCAGGGCTGCTCCGCCCAAGCAGGGATCGCACTCGCTTTGAACGCATATCAAGTATGGTGTCCGAGTAGCCCACTTCCTCGAGATATCTATGTTAGCAGGAAAGCGACAGCCATCAGAAACTCAGCAAGAAATGACTACCTCGCAGTACATCATAACAATATACCAACTGTATAATATAATATGAGAAGGAGCATTTAGCAACAGCGTGATCTGTCTGCATGACAATGACATAATTTTCACTTAGCTTTGTGTCTGTGATGTCGACTTTAAAGTCCATATTGTCCAAATTTGTTTCGAAATTGACAGGCAGATTTTAAAATATGGTTTCAGCCTGAATGTCCAAAAGGAGTACTCAAAAGTAAGGTGTGAATTAATTTGAGGCAGCTATACCAAATTTTGTTGTCACCTCAAATCACAATTTGAACAAGTAGCTTTCCTAAAATATATATTTTTTAATGTCGGAAGTCGTTTTTCTTAATCAAGAATAAAACCATTTTTATTCAAAACAAAGCAATGTCAATATGAAGGGTGGACAGTCACAAGCCAGTTTTGCCTTGGGTAGATTTTGACACTTCCTGTTTACCAGAGATGTTAATCGATTAATTGATAACTATTAACTAGATAACTCATATTTTGATCATCGATTAATAAGCCATTGTTAATCATAGGATCTGGACAATTTTTGATCAGGCAATGGCTCAATGATTGATCGTTGATTAACACATTCACTGGCTGAGGATGTGCAAAAATGTGTCCAATATAGTGCCTGGCTGGGTTTTTGTCATTTTCATTTTCAATATTGAGTTTCAGGACTACATAAACATTCTATACGCCGTTAGAAACCTTAGACTCTCTTATTTTGCCAGATAAAAAGAGTTAAATCCGAAGTTACACAGGGCTGGAGTTATCTGAGCTTGAAAGGGTGGCGGCTGCACAAAATACAATACAATACAATACATATTGATTTATATAGCGCTTTAACAACAGCTGAAACTGTAACACTGGTCACTGGTTAAGACGTTCAAATCTAACGCAGAGTTGAATCGCTAGACAAAATGGCCAGCCAACCACACAGTTAGACTGGGAGGGGCTGGCGAGGGGGTGCCATTATTATGATAATATCAGCACTTTAACTTCTACATATTTTTTTCTTTTGCTATTTGATATTAAGATGGTCTGTAGACACCAAACTAACTTGCGTAGTAGCTGACGTCCCTCCTTCCACGACATCTGATTGGCTGGCTCAGAATCTGACTCAGCCGGGCCATTGGGAACTGTAGAGATTGTAAGGATAAATGAAGTACGAAGGAGGTGGTTGGCAGAACAAGGGCAACATTGCAGCAGAAATGGAGGATGTAACAATAGGCACAGGGGCATGATTTAAAAATAGCAGAGGAGATGAGGATGCAAACTTACTGGGTTCTGCTTCCATCTCTTGTTTCTTGTCACCTGAACCCAGGTCATTTCCTGTCTTCAGCTTCTGGTGTTTTGCCCTGCACACATGTGCAATACCACAAGAGGGCCTCATTACAAGATCATTGGCAAGTTTGTGTATAAATCACCCTTTAAAAGTAGACTAGGACATGTAACTGTGTGAAACGGAGTGTCTTACCTTTCTTGTTTGAGGGCATATTCCAACATTTTAATCCGCCTTACAAGGTCCTGTTTCATGTTCTCTTGCCCTTTCCGCTCACCTTGCAGGAATGCTACCTGGGCCTGAAAACATACAGGAACACATTTGGTGACTTGTCGCAGCAGCTACAACATAAATGTACACACTTTTTCACAAATGTTTTGAATGAGAGTCAAGGGAAAAGCTGTATCAAAGGACATTATTAAAAATAATAAGCAGTTTTGATTTATTAACTCAAGAGTTATTATTTCAATAATGGAATTATATCCAGACTTAAGAGGGCACAGAGTTAAGAGTTTGTCTAGACACAATCCATTGCACAGACAGTTTTGGGCCGTTTTCTTGCAAGCAATGATGTAAATGTGCAAGCATGAGTGCCCTCCATTTTAATTACACTTATCAGTAATTTATTTTCTTTCATAATGGTTTCAAACACTCTACAGTGGCTTGAATTTTTTTCTTTAACTCATTCACTGCCAGACGTGCAAAAATGTGTCAACTACAGCGCCAAGGTTTTTTGTCATTGTCACTCAAATTCTAGGACCCACAGAATAGTGAGTTTTAGGACTACATAAACATTCAATGCAGCGTAAGAAACCTTACTCTCTTCTTTCATCCGAAAAGAGTGTTAACACCTAAATGATATGGGTCTGGAGTTATATGAGCTTGAAAAGAGGGCGGCTGTCCAAAATACAATGCAATACATACATATTGTTTTAAATAGTGCTTTAACAATAGCTGAAGTTGGAACAAAGTGCTAACATGGAAAAAAAGGGAAATGCTGCCCTCTCGTGGAAGCGAAAAAACATTGCAAGATGTCTGGCCAGCGCTTTATCTGCAACCAAGCATGAAAAACAAAAACCAAACTAATTCAGGAATGACATTGTCATTGTTGGGGTAATTCGCTATACGAACATCTTTTTGCATCGTTTTGTTTTTCTTGGACTTCCTGATACGTCATATCCTGTCCGTCTTATGTAAATGCTCTCCCAGCGCGTCTATCTTTCTCTTTCCTCTCTGTCTCCCCTCAACCGACCTCACAATGTCCCTGCTGTCTACAAGATTAAAATAACTTATTCTGTTCAACACCTGGCTTCCTGCTGATTTCACCATCCCACTTCTAACACCCTTAAGATCGATGAACCAGGAACGATCACTTTTAACCCATCAGTCGTATTTTCAATTCCCAAATAAATTAATGAATGGCAGAGTTAATTACACAACCTAATGAAATTGTGTTTTTTATGGGTGAGAAACAGATTCTTTATACTCGACGTTGCAATGTAGTTGCTATTGCTATTAAAAATTATAAGCACTGCGTCAAGTATGTTGTAGAGTAGTATTTGATAACCGCACATTTAAAAAATTAAGCCATGCATCAGTTATTTTTCAACGTAGTATTTGTTAACCGCGAAGAGGCCATGATCAAACACAAAAAAGATGACAACGTTGCCAAACGAGACTGATGAGAACTGAGAGTACATGTTAAGTAGAGGGTTGTGGAAGACAGCTGTTATTTTTAACCTCGTCCTAACCAAGCGCTCAGTGCGCAGCTGCACAATGGGGGAAAACAAGAAACATCGGCCAGATTGTAATGGCTGTGCACGTTGAAGACACATCCTTTTTTTGCGCTTCCTTTCTCGTTTTCCGTCAATTTCCTTCCTCGGTGAGCAGATGAAAAAAAACAAATCATTACCTTGAAGAAAGAAGTGGTTACGAACCCAACATGTGTCAAAGCAATATTTTTTTTAAAGCCAGATGGAATAGAGGAAATACTGTACAAAGTTAAGCGCAAAGCGAACTAAATAAATAAATAAATGAGTGTCATGTGAAAACAACTCAAATGAAGCGATTAACATTTATATTGAGTAACACTGAATCATAAAAAAAACAATTGAAGAAAGGAATAATAAAAAGCATTTCTTTCAACAAACTGTGTTCCAAATAATAATTAAGTTGCAAGTTTACTCCATAATGTCATTTTGTTGATGGTAAATATTTGAGGTATTTCAACATTTCCATCACGGTCGATGCAACTAATGTAGCCGTCGTAAAATGTCATTTCAGGGATATACAGAAACTATACATTAACATTACTTCTTAAACTGCAGATTAAGGAGCCAAAGAAAACAAGTACGAGCAGGTAGGCATGCACAGCGGTGTTGTGTTTATGCCATGTTTAGAATAAACACATTTAGAGGCTCTCCCCTGACCCCACATGCATAGTCACTTATGGAAGAAGTAGAACAATATCAAAAGATCGCCCCCTGAGACAACCACTTGGTCTACTTGAGAGGGCAGCAAATCACCACACACACACACACACGCACACACGCGCACACACACACACACACACACAAACGAACACACGCAGTCATGTAACAAACCAGGAGGCAGATTGGAGAATCTGCCAACCAGCCTCACTGATGTGGCTGCAGACTAATCCCATTTAATACAATGTGATTTTATATGCTTATTGCAGACTTTCGGAAATAATTGTGTAAGCCAGCTCGTAAAGACTGGCAATGTGATCATACACAGATATTTGTGTATTTCTTTTAGGCCAGACATGCCCTTGGGGTATTACCTAAGACCCGAGAGTATATTATTAAATGCTGTGGTCAATGATAACATAAGTGCACAAAAGCACAACGATGGGACAATTTGTGGGAAGTCGATTAGCTGGTCGAAAAAAAAGGTTGTGATTTTGAAATCATTTCAGAACATATTCATTTATTTAAATAACTCAAAAAATAATACAGAACAAATACAGTAACCGTGTAGCAAGTTGACAATGCAATTAGCACAGTGTTAGCATTGAATAGTTAGTACTTCTGCCTTACAATTCTTATGTGGAGTGCCCATGTCCTATAAACTAGTGATGCTACCAACATTAGTATCTGGACTGGTGCAGATACTGCATGTATGTACAGGATTCATAATCATAACAATGCACTAAAAGTACAAACAAATACCACTTAAATAGTCTGATATATACCTTGGGTGGGAGCTTTGTTCAGCTTCATCAAGGTAAACACGGCGACTAAAACTTTTAGCCGGCGGTTGTTCTGGGTCGCTGAAATGATTTTTTTTTTTTTTTTAACTCATTCACTGCCATTCACAAATTTATTTGAGAATTGAAAATATGACATAGTGCGCCATTCCCGAATTTGTTCGGGTTTTGTTTTTTCATGCTTGAGTGCCGATAAAGCGCTGGCCATGGCTTCTGGCAATGTTTTTTTTCGACAGCATTCCCTTTCTTTCCATGTTAGCACTTTCACGAGGTGGCTGCGTTTGCGTTTTGTTACAGTTTCAGCTGTTGTTCAAGCACAAAACAATATGTATTTATTGCATTGTATTTGGACAGCCACCCTCATTTCAAGGTCAGATAACTCCAGACCCGTGAAATTTAGGAATTAACTTTTTTTCTGATGAAAATACAGAGTCTAAGGTTTCTAACTCTATCCTGAATGTTTATGTAGTCCTAAAACTCAATATTCTGTGGTTTCTGGAATTTTAGTGAAAATGACAAACACCCTGGCACTGGAGTGGACACATTTTTGCACCTGTCTGGCAGTGAATGAGTTAAATTTAATCACCTCTGATTTACAGCCAAAGAGAAGGCTATCATCTTCGGATAACTTTAGAAAAAAAATAATAATGATAAGGCAATGGAGCAATTTGGATGTAGGCTTCCTACGCCTTCCTATTGGGTTTATACTCTGTATCGTCAGATACTTATATCAATTTACTTGGACTCCTAGATGTCTCTAATTTTAGCACAATTGCGTGATATAATGGCATTCGATCAAATATCATAACCCAGTGGCAGCATGTAGTCAAGTATCAGCAAGCAACCTGTGGTAAAAGAAACCAACGGATGAAATGAAACAAGTGAGAAAAACAGATGACACACGCCTGCTCAACTAAAAGCAGGTCTTGATATATTTTGCAAGACTTAATGAGTTGCATAACTTCCAACGTGGGCAATTCATCCATTGCCCACAAAAAAAAAAACATAAAATATAAAACATGAGGCTAACACCTGCTTGCGCACAGTGGTACAGGTTCAAACAACACTTTTTAAAGGACCGCGAGGGGCTCAGAACCTGGCACCTTAGCTTATGATGAGGTTGATAAACGACAAGAACAAATGGACAAAACGTCTGTGTAAGCTCTCAGTCGTCCAGGAGTGTACTGGTAGTAAGACCAAAGTCTTACTACCAGTAAGATTTTAGTTTGCTGACGAAGTTTCTTGCATAAGAAGCGAAACGTCCGACACCTTCAAAGAAGTACAGATGACGGCTGAAGAAACCTTTTCATAAATGGACAAAACCTTATCTTAAGAGAGAAATCCACATAATCTTCAGACATGCTCAAAACACATTCATATACCTTGAGCGTCACAGCTCCATAAAACCACAACATGCTTATTATGGAATGTCATGATATGGCAATAAAAAGACGTCATCCTGTTCTTCCCTTTTACGCCTATGCCCTGATTCCGGTTTCAGATTGGTACGTGTCTGCTCTTGCTAATGTACGGGATTTGTGCCAGGTCACTCATGGTGATTCATTGGACAGCATGAAGAAATGAAGCACTGATCCTTCAAAAACGAAAAAAAAAATGTACGTGGGGTGGTTTTTGAGAAACAAAGATAATCAACAAATTGTCCAAAGAACATATCGACAGGCATTTTTAAAGTCAGCCAGCAGAACCAGCAGGTAGAATATGACCTCTTTGCACTTTGGAAGTCATCGAATCCAAACTGGCTTGAGCCTCTGGTTATTTCCTTTGTCTCATAAGGGTAAAACAAACAAAAGACTAAAATACAAAGGGGCCGTAATGCAAGCAAAGCCATCGTGCCACCTGATCTCCCCTTCCTGTGGGTGGGATTTATGCCACGTGATGCACCGGTGCTGTTGATGGTCTGAAGAAGGTTTGACAAAGGCCAAAGCAAAAAAAAAAAAAAAAAAAAAAGTCAAGGGCAGAATTCCTCCTTCACTGGCCACGATCCATCTCCTCATCCACTCATCCTTGCATCCCGAGAGACCAACCAAAAAAAATACAAGGGTGAACTTTTCTAGGCCACCGTGCTTCACTGGAGTATTAATGTGTGATAAAATGGGAATCATCCACAATAAAACTGGGGAGGACGTATATAAATAAACATCCAGAAAAGGCCCACACCGTATTCACGCAGTATTTCTGGATATCGTATGTGTGTCATTGCTGAAAGCACAATCCTATGAATTACTGATGTGCAACCAGGGATCCCCTGAGCCAAGCTAAACATGAAGTGAGATCCTATGGACCTACTGATATATATTCTTCGTTTGCATTCACGTAAACAAAAAAACACATCTCACATAACAGAAGGCTACCGGGTCCCTTCAGTCTGCTTGAGGTGGCCATACACAATGCAAAAATGCAGATTTCAATGTGAATTGAGGATGATTTTAAGTCTGCATCGTTATAAGCATATGTGTAATACAGACGCTCCCCACCTTACGAACGAGATACGTTCCAAGCGGTCGTTCGTAAGGTGAGTTTGTTCGTAAGTTGCTTCGGTGCTATATTTTGTATGGAATGTATGTTTAAGTCAAACACTGAACGGGGAAATATCAAAGACAGACGCTCTAACAGTTGTAAAATAAATTCAAACCTACTTTAGCACGACAACATATATGCTTGGGAGTCTTCAGTAAGCCATTTTCTGAAGCTGCTGGCACGTAATCACTGAATGATGTGCAGGCAGCCATGACTTTTTGTTATGCATTGTGTCCTCCTGGAGCGTCAACTGGGAAGAAGGATTTCCTCCCTGCCCACATACTCGACCCTGCCAATTGTAAAAGAACTCGGTAGATCTGGGCTTGAACTAGTTGGTAATACTTCAGCATAGCCAGGCGCTGATTGGTCAGTCTCGGTGTCTGTCGCGTAAACATCCAGCCCCCTTCAATGTGTTTGTGTGTGTGTGCTCGGAAAAAGGCACACAATACAAAATCTAACAGCATCTCTGTCCGAACATTTTTCGATTTACTGAACCCGCAAAAATGTTCGTGTGCACTGTTATTCGTAACTCGAATGTTCATAAATTGGGGAGTGTCTGTATGTGCAATTTGATGTTTTTTGGAATGACCAATGGCATATATTGGTCATCTGGGTGTTATCGATTTCCACTATTGCTCTCAACATAGTAGCCAAAATGCTCCCAAACTGTTGACTAAATGAACTTGAAGCGCCTTCGTTTTCACAGTAATTGGTATCACAAGCCATATTTCCTCCTCTCATCCACTTGGTGTAACTAAAATAGCATTTGCGGTCCCTAAACTTGTTTCCTTACTCCATTCAGATGATCTTTGATGAAAGAGAAGTTTAGCAAGGACTTCTTGTGTCTCAATGGGACAGAATAATAAGGCCCGATACCACCTGTCTCCTGTGGGATGTCCCACCTGGTCCAATTCGAGGGGGGGGGTGTCATTCCTGCCTTGACAGAGAAGACATGCAACCACAGGTGGCCTTCCACATCGGGGAGGAAAAATAGGCACAGGGGTTTCCTGTCAAGGGCACAAAAAAAACTTCCCACAAGTACTCACGCTCCTGTAAGATGATTGATGGTGCCGACATAGAACAGGAAGCCATGATTTGTATTTTACAAGACATTAATGTTAAGTGCAGCTGGCATGAGCCAACGTATCTTGGTAAGTATAAAAGGCCAGGGGTGAGTGGTTAGAGGTGGGGGGGCACAATAACTCGCATGTTGAGTTCACCGAAACCAACGGCGTGCGGCCCTCCGGTGATTCAATGGATTCGAGGTCATTTCTGCCTGTGCTCACAGAGGATAACGCTAATTGTACCCAAGAAAACCGCTGGAAAACACGTCACTAAAAGTTCCATGACATACCCTATTGGTCATGGCGATGGCCTGTTTCTGAGGGCTATTCTCACGACGGCATCCATAAGAATTGTTGTTCATCCATATTTTATCAAGCTTCTATTAATACCCATCGAGATAGGAGTGGAGGGCATGCAAGCGGGGTGAGTAAAAGTGTTAAGTAACAATACAGTATGCTGTCACAAGTTCTGGTTATCCTATATTTATGAAGAGTTAGTCTGATAATATAGTAATAAAAATGGATTGAAACATTTTGTACATTCTACAGTGTCGTTTGTGCAATAATTTGCCTCACATACACACACACACACACACATACACTATTTGTGTCATCACCTGGACCTATTAAGCTATTTTTGTAAAGACTTGTTAAGTCTTTGTTTGTTTGTTTGTTTTTTTTTTTTCATGGGTTTCCTGTTCAGGAGGTGAAATACATCCTTTATTGGGTTAAGGTCCGGTGACTAACATGGCCAGTATAAGATCTTCCAATCCCCCCCCTGTTGAAGTCTTTTGATTTATTGGAAGTGTTTTGAGTCATTGTTCATCTGTTTGATCGAACCTCCCCAAATTTATTTTATGCCTTATTCCTTAAGTTGCAAGACAAAACAGTGTTGTCGACTTCATAATTTATTTTTCTGCAACCAACACAAGTTACATTGTCAATAAAGACTTCACAAGTGAACAGATGCTTTCTTTCTCCATACATTGGCCCTCCTTTCCATTATTTTGGTCGAGGGTCATCTCGGTTTCATCAGTCCAGCAAACTTTGGTGAAAAACGCTGTAGCTCATCTTTGTATTTCTTTGCAAAACCTGAGTTGGCCGTCTGATTTTTATTGCTGATGAGGTATATTTTTTCTCACAAAGTCTCCTTTGACGGTGGATCGTAACACAGTCCCTGAACCTTGTGGAACTTGGCAGTGATGTCACTGACTTGGTTTTTTTTCACAGCTCTCACAATGTTTCCTTCATCAAATGCTGTTGATATCCATGTCCAATCAGTTTGATGTCTCTTTTTTTCAGCAGATTCCAGATTGCTTTATTGACGATAACCAGTGTTTGTGTGATAGTTCTGATCATTTTTTTCCTCTTTTCTCAGCTGCAATTTTGTTTTTCTTCCCATAGACAGCGCTAGGGTCTTCCAGTTCACTTAAAGGACAACCGACGTCACTTTTTTGTTTCCTAACTGACATCTTGAAAAACGTTTTATAGCATCTAAAATACCCAAAACATGCAGCATGATATTTTTATTCAAATGCAAAACACCAATAAAAATGACTTAAAGTATCCAAAATCTGCAAAAAAATGAGCTGCGAATTGGGCATTTTCAAAAGTTCCGCCCCCAGTTCGTGACGTCACGCCAAGACGTCTTGCATTGCTGGAGAATCAAAACACTGGCTTCAGATTCGGAGAATATGCTTTCTTGTTACAAATCCAGTTATGAATATGATTCAAATAATTCTGAAGAGGAAAGCATACATGGTTGCAATCGATTAAAAAATTTATTCTGTGCAATTTTGAGGCAACATTGGGGGGAAATGTCTCACCCAAAAAGAGGCAGAAAATGGCGACCTCCTGTGAGGAATTAATCAGCCCGTTTCAACAGGCTGATAAATTCCTTCCATGTAGCTTGGACGCCCTCTTCTGGCTCTTTCTGGTGCAACACGAGGTTTTCAGACCAAACAAGATTGATGTGATGGAAGGACTGCTACAATGTTTCCTTTTTTCGGTCAGGGGCGTTCCTTCAGTGACGTCACGTACGGACTCCTCACCAACTCAAAAACATGACTGACGCAATATTCAGCATGAGTCTTAAAACCTAAAATATAGCTATATGCAGTGGAATCTTTGTAAAATACGCTCAGTAGAAGTCATTTGAAGCCATTTTACAAATTATGGACAGAACTTGTCCGGAGACATCGGTTGTCCTTTAATAGCAAATGCTGTTTTGACTGGTAAAACTCCAAGCCGAAAACCAATACTCGCTAACGTTTAAGCAATGAAATCTCAAAGCCAACTACAAAAAGTCATCAGTCACACCACTTGTTTTCTCTTCAGTTGAAAAGCCGGTGGCTTCAAACAAGTGGTGCTCTGCTCAGTTCTTGACAACATCAAAACAATAGTCACTGTTCAGTTACCACTCAGTCAAAATGTGAATGCGATTGATGTGAATGGTTGTTTGTCTCTTTGTGTGACCAGCTCAGGGTGTAGTCCACCTGAAGTCTACCGGGATAGGCTAAAGTAAATCCCTGCAACCATGTTCTGGATAGGAAGTGTTGACAAAGGAAGGATGGATGGGTGGGTGGGTGAAATTAAACTTGGACATCTGACCTTTAGTTTCACATTCATCCTGTGATCCCAGTCCAAAACAAAACTTCCCTAGGCGTTTCAATACTATTCGACACGCCTGTATATGCCCAAAGTAATGTTATTTTGTAGGGTTCAATGTTTGTGCACATTCAGACTGTCATGCAATTGTTTTTGTGTATATTTCACAGGGAGACTGCCAGATGATATTTGTTTTGCTGGAAAGTGCTTTATAACAGTCGAAGAGGTCATTTGTGCAGTTTTATAACCTAAATTACGATGGGGAAGCAGCTCATATTAACGTTAGCCTTTTAGCATTGTGCCATCTGATTGACTGAGTGTAGATTACTGACTGCACCGTATGGTTTCCCAAAACAGCGTCAAATGGATAGGATTGTGTAAGACAGTGTAGTATGGTTCAATTCATGTCAACAGTCGAAATGCAGGGGGTAAATAGTAAAACCACTTACACGAAGTTCGTCTCTTTCCGCCTCCCAGCGGTATTTCTCGGCCTGGAAGCGTCCCCACTCGTACTGGATGAAGTGCAGGATCCCGGGAAGAGTCATTCCCGAATCGGCGTCTTGCTGTGATTCGCGGAGGTGTGTCGATCCAGGCATGCCTCCGACCGCCGCCGCCGCCGCCGTGGCGGCTGCCATACCTCCAGTAGCGGCTACTGGTGTTGACTGCCCCGGTGCTGCTTTGGGCCCGTTTGGGTTGCGCCCCACTCCGCCGCTGCCGCCTCCAAAGTTCGGGTTTGGTCCTCCGCCGGATCTGTCCGCCTCCATTTTATCCGCTCAACCCTGCGCCAGGTTTACAACGCGGAAATGGGCGAAGTATACAAACAATAACAATGATAAATCGCCAGTTCCCTTCTTACAACGCAGCAGCACTTGGTTGTAGACTACCTCCTTTCTTCCCTTTCTCACACGCACGAAGCAAAATTACTATGCCGTCGGTAAAATACTACACATCCAGTCTCTAACTGTCACGATAAAATACAATTGAATCCGTGATTTCTCACAGCAGTGTATTTTTAGGTAGTGGGTCCACCTATTTCATCATAATATATGATAATGGTACTTTAATTAATCAAAACGAAAAATAATTTAGAATTATAACCAAATGAAATGTTAACATGTTAAATTACTCTTATTTTGATAACCCTTAATCCGTTTCCTCCATCGTGTGTTCGCTCCTGGAAATACCCAACTGGAAGGGACAAATATTGGGCCAGACTTTCGTAACACGCAACGAGTGTGTGTGCCCGTCGAGATCGTTTCCTGCTATTTCATGAAGCGTAGATTATTTTGGGGTGAAGTTTGTGCTACCAACACATAATTTGATTTCTGGCAATCTTTTATTAATCCAGTATACAAATTGGATCGTAATAGACGTCGAAGCAAAATTTGCACATTTTAACATCGTGGTTTAAGTGGTCCTGAATTATATTTTGAATAGCAAAAACCGGAAGCAACTACGTTGTCAGTGTCTTGATGCTGGCGTTCAAAAGCTAGCTTTTTTTGCTAAGGCTAAACGCTGGACAGATGCTCTCTCTTTTCCACTTTACTTACGAAGCCCAGCGCACCGATGCCTAAATACCTTTAGTCATGTCCGTACAACAATTTGTAGTCTGAAATGCAATTTTACTGACACCTCTCCTGCCACGTGAGGCGAAAAGGGAAAATTACCAGAGCTGTGGACCCAACGGGATGACAAAATGAAGTGCTCTTGTGATGCTGATTCAAGTCACGATGAATTGACAGGCTATCTCCAAATGTATGCAAAGAAGAAATAATGACTGCGTTCAACTCTTGGTGAGTTATGTCAGTGAAAATGATAATAACCCTAAGTGATTTTTCAAGCATTGCATCGGATGATTTTTTTTTTGCTCTACCCATGTAATAAACATTTTATTTAATTAGAACCTTTTTTGTCACGAGTGGCAAAATTGTGAGAATATATTCCAATTTCAAAAAAGCACAATTGTCGCTGTCGGGAACCTCACTTCTCCAAAACATGACGTTTCAATACGTTAAAAAAGCACCGGCGTGCTTGTGGAGCCATAACATTGCACGGTCAGGGTGCAGATCATTTTAACAATTTATAAATAAATCAATTGTGCACCGAACTAAGCATTGATCAACGTTAAGAATTTTTGAAAAACTGACCAAATGTACACATTGGAGGTTTGAGCCCTGCACCTGCAAAAATGTGACCGTTTGAATATTAAAGGACTACAGGGGGAATGCCCATAATTACGATTTAATTAAGTTACATTGCATACAAAGGTTTAATGAAAATGTTTTTAAAGGATTAAATGTAAGTATAATCTGCAAAAAAGTTAAAATACAACAGTAGTGTTTCTAGCTGATGATTCTTTTGCGTACCACTAGAGGAAGACCGCACACCACCACAGTCACTGGGGCAATTCAGCAAACATCGAAGAGAAGAGAGGAAAAACGTAAATATATGTGAAATAAACAGCGGTCTCTCAATATTTAAGAAACATGAAAAAACATGAGATGGGTCACCTTTGCAGCATAAAAGATTTCAGTAAAACGTTTAAAAACAGTTCCTTCTGTCAAGGGATCTGGGTTCAAATCTGGGCTTCATCTTAAATCTTCAACACTTTTGAGGCTAAGCGCCCTTGAAAACAGTACAAATGGTTTTTCTTCTATGTTCCAGCCCTACCCTGTGACACCAATGGGGACCTGAGGGTTGGCGTTCATTGAAACAGTACCTTGTAGCCATGCGGATCTCTTTATGCCAAGGTGTGTTAACCGGGGCCATCGTCCTCAACCTCCTTATCCTTTACTATGTGTCTCGGGCACAGCAGCAGATGTTGGAGAAGAGGAAGGAACATGGCAGGGCCACCAGGAAGGCTGCTTTACCCGCCTCCGCTCTTGGGGAAGGCATAGCTGGATTACTTGGCCCGAGAGGTGAACCCAGACTTCCCGGCGTGTCAAATAATAATCGTAGCCCACGCGTAACTGTGCTCCTCCGCGAGTTTGAAAACTTTGAGAATTACGTCGGGGATGTTGCTAATTCTTTCCTGAGACAAAGACCTGAGCTTCCTTTCTTGGTTGTGGCTGATACACCTCCATACCCGCCTCTGGAGCTCCCTGAGGGCTGTCGCCTGTTGGTGCTCGCCCCAAGCCCGGACCAGCCGCCGCAAGCACACAGGCCTGAGTTTCACGTCCAGACGGACTTTGTGCTTCTCGTACCAGACGGTGTCGAGTTGGAGCCATCTCGAGCTATTGAGAGGTTGATTAAGGAGTTGGAAGGTGAGGGTGGTGGTCCTGTGAGGCTGGTGGCTTCACCTGTTCTGGCTCGATCGTCTGTGGAGTGTCTGCACTTGCGGGTGAACCTTCGCGAGTGGACCGCCACTTATTCTACCGCCGCGTCCGGGAGCAGTGGCAGCGTTTGTACAGCTTTGCATGGCGATGCCGTGGTCCTCATCCGTACGGAGGATCTCTTTAATCTCTCCGTGCCCTCGGCCGGCCCCTTTTCCCTTCGCTCTTCATCCAGACCACTTTGAGGGGTTGGAAGGTGAAGCTTCTGGAGAGTCCTTGTTTTTCAGCGAACCACCGGCCTCTCTTTGGCTCAGCCCACAGCCAGTGGAAAGCAGACACTCGCCTGAAGGAGTCCACAGGCAAGTTGATGAGGAGCTTCGGTCTGAAGCGTATCCTGCTGCCAGATGGGAAGGAACAGTGGCACGGCTGCAGCAAGGAGACGCCCCGCTGCTTCGGCACGGTGAAGGACGACACGCCGGACTACCTCTATCTTGATCGTTGGACACCTCCGTGTTGCCTGCGGGCACTTAGAGAAACCACCAAATACGTTATCAACATCCTGGAGAGCTCTGGAGTACGCTACTGGCTCGAAGGCGGGACTTTGCTAGGTGCCGTCCGCCACAAGGACATCATCCCGTGGGATTACGACGTAGACCTTGGAATCTACCTGGAGGACGTGCCCAACTGCGATCAGTTGAAGAACCTGGATTCCGGCTCGCTGGTGGACGCCAACGGCTACGTGTGGGAACGTGCGGTGGAGGGTGACTTCTACAGGGTGCAGTACAGCGAGGTCAACCACCTGCATGTGGACCTGTGGCCTTTCTACCCCCGCAATGGTGTCATGACCAAAGATACGTGGACCGAGCATAAGCAGGACATGGAGTTTCCTGAGCACTTCCTGCAGCCTCTCGTATCCATGCCTTTTGTGGGCATCAATGCCTACGGTCCAAATAACCACCGCGCCTTTTTGGAGCTCAAATTTGGAGAGGGGGTGGTAGAAAATCCCCAGTACCCCAACCCTGCCAAGAAAAGGCTTGACCGGGCTAAATTATGAGATAATATTTCTATGTTTGGCATGACTCAGTTGTAAAGTGTTCGATATCCAGCCATGGTGACCACGTTGTCGTGTCGTTGAACAAGGTACTGAACAAGCTACAGAACGCCGGCGACCATTCTGAGAAGTGCTTCGGAATAATGGATGGAATGAACTAAGTGATGTAATGAGAGACATCCTATTGTCAGAATTACTGTTTTAGCAAATACTGGCTTTACAATAAGTGTTGTACAGACGCTCTCCACATTACGAATGTGGTGCATTCCGAGCGGTCGTTCGTAAGGTGAATTCGATTGTAAGTTGCTTCAGTCAGTGCTATATTTTCTATGGAATGTATGTTTAAGTCAAACACTGAACGGGGAAGTATAAAACACAGACGCTCGATCAGTCGTAAAATAAATTCACACCTACTGTAAGTACAACGACATGTGTTCTTGGGTCGGCATTACTTTTTGTTATGCATCGCGTCCTCCCCTTCCACATACTCCATGCAGCCAATCGTAAGCGAGCGTCAACTGGGAAGAACGAAACATGCGAACAAAAATGTTTGCATGTACCGTTGTTCGTAACTCGAATGTTCGTAAGTCGGGTGTCTGTAAATGTTGTATAACAGTGTAAAAATTATATAGTGTACATTTTCACTATTGATTCGTGTAAGAGTAAGTATATTTCACTCTTTTATCCCACTTTTTGTGGTTTTATCTCACCCATTGCCATGGTTTGCACTGATTTCATTGAGAGAATGTTTTTTTGCACAGTTGAATGTTACTATATTGTTGTTTGCGCGTGAACTGAAATGTCTCTATCGCTGTTGGTGGTTTGGAGTATTTGTATGGAGAAAAATAAGCACACTATACCAAAGCGACTTTTGCGTCTTGTGCTTGTGGGGAAAAAAACCTTTTGTCATAAATAAATCATCCATCCACTAAACCGTGTTATGGTGGTTAGACTTTCTATAGGAGTTGTATACCACATAAGATGATATGGTATATTTTGTCACTGCCAAGTAACACACTGAGCGTCCTAATTCCATTAAGTAGCTTTGCACCTGTCAATGCAGCACACTATATATCCGATCCAATTCCTATCATTGCACAATTTATAAACAGCAAGGCTAGTATGTAGGCTACCAATTGGCACATTTTGCTTCTGACTACAGGCAGAGATTGCAAGTGTTTTGGGGATCTTTGGACGAACATAACGTTGCAGATAAACGCCACAAAGCTTAAAATATGTTTCGTTTGCAAAGAAATTGCAATATTGTAAAAATGATGCTCCACAAAACAAATCAATGATTTAAAAAAATGTATTTTCCCCAAACTGAAAATACTTCATTACCCTTTCCCGGCCTTTGGTAGAGACATCAAATATATATAAAACAATGCAATTATTTGTATTGGCAGCACCCGTAGCATACACACAGTCGTACCATCACAGGGATAAGATAATATAGTACCTTTGCTTGTCTGTAACTGTAAAATGTCCTTGAGAGCTTTGAAAGGCGCTTAAAATGTAATGTGTTCTTATCAGTATCGTTCATTCGGCAATGGATTTGATATTTTCAAAGATAACTGCGGTAATTAGACTGAAATTCGCGAAATTGCCACTTATAAAACTTGTTTGTAGTAGACAGCGTGAAAAAGCCGAGGTGGGGATCTTCAGACACTAGTGAGTGCACTACTTGACTGAAGCCACATTGTTGATTGACTTTTGTACAATTTTGCCATCTTAAGCTACCGGTAATCAGGCCAAATATGATCGTTTTTACTACCCATGGGCTACGTCCACTGACACCTCCACTGTGGCTCAAGACAAAGTTCAAAACATTGACAGAAATGTTCACCCCTACAAAAACAAAATCACCCATTTAAAACAGTCCATCAACCTTAAAAGGCAAGATTGCAGTTTTGTTTTGTTCTTTTGTTTGTTTCTTTTTGTAACAAGCGCTACGAGGAAGAATAATCCATCAGAGAAACTGGCATGCCTGTGACCCGCACGGACGGCCTCGACTGTCCTGTTAATTTGGGATTCAGGATCTTTTCTGGACCTATTTGGAGTATCTACGGCTGTAACAGAATAGTGTAATAGTAACCTTGTATTATGATGAAGTCATGCTTTGGAGCAAACATGGCTTCTTGACACAATCTTGTTGAAGACCTAAAGGATTCTTTGTCTGGCGTCCTCAATAATGCATACGCCATTATGAATCGGCGTCTTTGAGAATGGTGCTCATTGTTGCAGACTTGCGATAGATCAAGTTGAGTCTTAAAACTGCAAACTTGCTCTTTAAGGGACAGATATGCACAATGCAATGAATGGAGTAGATGGAAATTTCAAATACTAGACAGAGTAACCGCGACTGTACAAACACCATATCACGCAATAAAACATTTTGTTAAAAACATAGCAGGTTGGGATAATGGGGCAGGGGAGAGGGCAGCTTCCCATTGTGCATTTTCCATAAATCTTTTTGTTAAGCTCAATTTAAAAAGTGATCATCGCAGGTTATCCTGCGTGGGGGGGAGGGCCAGTGCCGTGACAGTAAAGGAGAGGCGAACTTTCAATAAATTACTGTTTGGGAAATACCTTCAAGGAAATCATTGCTCTTTTACATTCATATATCCCTGTTGGATTGTCCAAATGCCAGAATACGCCTGTTTGCCATTTTTTTAAAGTACAGTGGGACCTTGGCTTACGAACTTAATTGGTTCCCAGACAGAGTGTGTAAGGTGAAAAGTGTGTATCCCAAAAATTAATTTCCCATAGGAAACCATTAAAAGGAGAATAATATGTTCCCAGGTCCCTATAAAACATAATTTTCTACTTTCTAATTTTCTAAGCCTTAAAGGACAACCGACATCCCCGGCCAAGTTGTGTCCATAATTTGTAAAATGGCTTCAAATGACTTCTCAGCGTATTTTACAAAGATTCCACCGCATATAGCTATATTTTACGTTTTAAGACTTGCGCTGAATATTCTGGAAGTCTTGTGTTTGAGTTGTTGAGGCGTCCTCACCCTACGTCACTGAAGGAACGCCCCTCACCGAAAATAAGGACACATTGTAGCAGTCCTTCCATCACGTAAATGCATTTTGCTGTACTTTGGTCTGAAAACGTCGTGTAGGACCAAAAAGAGGCAGAAGAGGGCGACAAAGTTCCATGTAAGGAATTAATCAGCCTGTGGAAACGGGCTGATTAATTTCTTACATGGCTTTGTCGCCATTTTCTGCCTTTTTGGGGTGCGACATTTCCCACCCCTGATGCCTCAAAATGACGCGGAATACAATCTTTAATCGATTGCAAACATGTATGATTTCTTCTTCAGAACTATTTGAATCATATTAACAACTGGATGAGTAACAAGAAAGCATATTCTCCCAATCTGAAGCCACGTTTTGATTCTCGAGCAAGGCAAGACGTCTTGGCGTGACGTCACGAACAAGGGGGCGGGACCTTCTGAAACTGGCCACTTCCGGTTTCAAATTGACGTACTTTTTAGACACCAAGTCATTTTTATTGGTGTTTTGCATTTGACTAAAATATCATGTGTTTTAGGTATTTTAGATGCTATAAAACGTTTTTCTGATGTCAGTTAGGAAACAAAAAAGTGACGTCGGTTGTCCTTTAAAACGACACAAAATATACCCTATTTTCTGTATAATAAATGTGCTATAGTATTATGATTAAAGAAATAAACTGTACTGTACAATAAAGTCATTTTATTTACCTTTGTGATGGTCGTTAATGGCTTGATGGAATGGAGTGTGGTTTCCTCAGCATTAAATACTTGATGAGGAACGTAGGCTTCTTTCACCATCTTGAGGAATGATCCCTTGTAGGTGCTTTCTCTGTGATAATTGTATCTAGTTCATCAATTGTGATCTGTTTCGCTGGGTTGATAGCTTTTAGCATCAAGTGTACAGATGACTTGTGCGGGTTATTTGTGGAGCCTGATTGATGGGATATTTAACCTTCCAGTCTACCCTCTGCGTTTGAACTATCAAAGTTGAAATGGGTCCAAATTTCACCGTTTTCCATCCATTTTCTCACCATTTTACTTGTTTTTTTTTTCACTTTTTTTTTTTTTTTTGTTTTAAACTCTGTCCTCTCCCTTTCATGTGTGTGTGTGCGTTTTCTCACTCTCTGTCTGCCTGTCTCTTTAATGTTTAACCCCCCCCCCCCACACACACACACACATACTGCTGGGTTCTTGACCAATCACGTGGCTTTAAACAAAGACGCCATTTTGTTTTTTCGAGAACGGCCTCTCTCTCTGTAACCCCATCCCCCACTGCTGCGTTCTTGACCAATCACGTGGCTTTAACCGACGACTGGGGGCAGAGAATAGAGGACAAAAAAAGTCTGCTGCCATTTCCTTGTTTGGAGAACGGGCTTGTGACACATCACTCATTGTGGCAGCTCCGTGTGTATCCCGAAAAATAGTTTGTATGCCAAGGTAAAATTTTCATAAATGTAACATTCATAAACCGAAAAGTTCGTAAGCCAAAGGGTTCGTAAACCGAGGTCACACTGTACGTCTACAGCTTCCAGAAAAAATTTGCAGATGGATCGAGGTCCATCGTGTCAATTTGCAGTTTCCACTGTAGCGTTAAACAACGTTAATTGTGATCCCCACACCTCCATCACAAAGAGCCCAGCTTGGTGTTTCTGTTGTCCGTTTGTGGGAGACCTTTCATCTCAATGAGCGGCGAGTGTTCAGGCGGGGGCGTGACGCTGTTGACCATGCCCAGGTCAGTGCTTTGTTCTCGTCTGGCGGTGCGGTCTACAAAATGTTGCAGGAGTCCTGCGCCGAATGCGTCGCCTTCCACGTTCAGTACTGTACATGTGCGGTCACTGAATACAAAAGATGGGAAAATGATATACAGTAAAGTCTCGTTATATCGATATCGGATATATCGATAGTTCCGGTTATATCGATACTATTTCTATGCACGCACGGAGAAAATTACATGCAAACAGGGTCGGATATATCGATAGTCCCGGTTATATCGATTTTTTCGGACTCCCTTGAATATCGATATAACGAGACTTTACTGTAGTTTAAAATTATCTAAGAAAACAAGATGATCGCAATGCCGAGTGAAAGACAGCATCAAGATTTTTTTGCTACTGATTTATATTTCTTCCATTCATTAATTGAACTTTTATTCATTCATTCATTCATTCATTGACTTTGAAATGAGCACCTGCTTTTCTTGTTCAAATGTCCCGAACATTTTATATTTACTTAAACATTAAATATTTACTTCACCAAAGAACATGGTAATGACAAGCACAATGGGAATAACACAACAGTTTTTAGCCTCAATTTTTGCTTCAGTTCACTATGACATTGTGCTGATCCTTCTGGTGGGTGTGCCTTGGTCAATTGTGGGCAGTTTAATACAGAAATAGAGACACATGAACAGTTTTTTCAAGTCAGCCACATGCATTAATCACTTTTTGGGGAGGGCAGTAGGTACAAGAAACTGTAATGTATTATTATGATGTTTACTTATCTAAACCTCTTATTTATTTATTTACAACCATATTTATTTATTCATTTATTTTTTGGTTTGTTTATTTGTTTATCTATTTATATATTTATTTGTTTATCTATGTGTACATATTTATTTATAGCCCTATTTATTTATTTATTCACTCATAGCTTTATTTATTTATTCATAGCCATTTATTTATTTGTTTGTTTGTTTGTTTGTTTAGAGCCATATTTATTATTATGTATCTGGTTATACTTTCGGTTGAGTGAACGCTGGCGCGTATGGCTGACGCTGCTCACCCACAGAAGAACTTGTTCTGTGACCTTGAGAGTTTTGAAAGGCGCTTATAAATGAAATGTATTATTATTATAGTGGTTGTGATTATTCTCTGTGTACGTGTGTTGCACAACAAACAACTTGATCGCTAATCGGGATGTATCGGAACACAATGATATTTGTTATCCCATTGATGGAGTTTTGCACTGTTGGCTAGCAAAACGAGGTGAAGAATGAATTAAAGAAAGAATGTTTTTAATATTCACTGTACAACTTCATTTACATTTAGTTTGACAGTGAACTTCAATTGGAAGTGGAATATAAGGGGGTCAGCCCGTTTTTTTGAAGAATTGTTCACATGCTACTCTCCATGTTAATTTACTATGACTGGCCCACTTGTCAACCACTGAGTGCAAATGATCACATGACATTATTTATCCAATCAGTGCTGTGGGAAATTTTGTTTGCTTAATCGTCAATGTGTGACTGTTGTGATAATAATAATAATAATAATAATAATAATACATTTTATTTCCAAGCGCCTTTCAAAACTCAAGGACACTTTACAGTCATGGGAGTATACCGGTACTTATCTCTTTAAATATTATAGACATTATTCTGTTTTTTAAAAATATTTTTTTTTGTCTCTTAAATTTGTTATAAATATTTATGTATTTATGTATTTATGTGTTTATTTGTTTTTTTTATTTGAACTTATTGTAAATGTATTTACACCAAAAAAAAAAACAGTCCAGGAGTAAAATGTACAGAAAATACAGTCTATCCTATGAAGAAGACCCTTGTGGAGTGGCATGCAAGTTTCTAGACATGAGCTGACAGCAGCTCCTGCATGAATGAGCTCATTATTTTTGTGTTTTACGGACTGAAAAGTGATTCCATGACTGTGGCGCTCTTTTCCGAAATCACAAAAATTCCATAAAAACACAGTGGAAGGAAAATAATCAAATAATGCAGCATTCAGAGATGCAGTACCAGGTGAACAAATATTGGTCATCTGCATTACTCAACCAACGGACGACTAGTGAGTTTTCTATCATCTATTTGTATCGCCCAGCATGCCTCGACTCCAGCCGGTACTACAAACACCGTATCTTGCAGTACCTTTTTTCCATTGGAAAAGTGTCAAAAACAACAAAGCCAAAAAGACATCGATGAGTGGAAAATCAGTGATGTATACTCACACAAGCCAGTCAACTGCCAGGATTAGCGAGATATCGTTGGTGGGCAAACCGACTGCTTCCAGGATGATTGCCAAGGTCAACACGCCGCCAGCGGGTATTCCTGCTGCACCAACACTCGATGCTGTGGCAGTCACGCTGATTAGGTGGAAGAAAAAAGGCATCATCAACTAAAACAATTCATGACCAACTTTTTTTGTGAGTGTGTGGGATACATACAGGATAGTAACGATTTGGATGAAATTGAGAGGAGAGTCGTTGAGCTGTGCAATAAAAACGGCAGCCGCGCATTGAAAGCATGCGGCTCCGTCCATGTTGACGGTGGCGCCAATGGGTAGGATGAAGCGGCTTATTTGCTTGGAGACGCCGTTATTTTCCTCCACACACTTCATCATCAGTGGAAGTGTGGCCGAGCTGCGGGAAGGATATTAAGAGTAGACCAAAGGCATGAGTTTAAGAAGGAATTGTAGATGTTAAAAAAAATCCCTGGTTTGGCTTGCGGCTTTAGTTTATAACAGTTTTATACAAGGAATGGTATTCCACAGGCTTCTGTCCTTGGGCCCTATCTGTTCATTAATCTTTTTACTTCCATTTAGGCACAGTTCATAGAGTGGATTTGCAAACTATCCCAGCGGACTCAGGGCCAAAGTCAGACTGCAGTCGGACTTAATTTGTTCCCATACAGAGTGTGGAAGGCGAAAAGTGTCTATCCCAAAAATAAATTTCCCGTAGGAAACCATTAAAATGAGAATAATCCGTTCCCAGGTCCCCATATAACTCAGAATAAATTTCTACTTTCTAATTTTCTAAGCCTTAAAACTACACAAAATATACCTTGTTTTAGGTATAATAAATGTGTGATGGTATTATAATGAAAGAAATACACTGCACTGTATAATAAAGTCGTTTTATGTACCTTTGTAATGGTCGTTGATGGCTTGATGGAATGGAGTGGCCGGTTTCATCAGCATTAAACACTTGATGAGGAACGTAGCCTTCTTTCACCATCCTGAGGAATGATCCCTTGTAGGTGCTTTCTCTGTGATAGTTGTATCGAGTTTCTCATCAATTGTGTTAAGTTTAGCTGGGTTGATAGCTTTTTGCATCAAGTATACAGATGGCTTGTGCGGATTGTTTGTGGAGCCTGATTGATGGGATATTTTAACCTTGCAGTCTACACTCTGCCTTTGAACTATCAAAGTTGAAACTCACTCACTGTTATCTGCCTGTCTTTTTAATGTTTAAACCACCCCCCCTCACTGCTGCGTTCTTGACCAATCACGTGGATTTAACCGAAGACTGGGGGCAGGGAATAGAGGACAAAACCAGTCTGCTGCCATTTTGTTGTTAGAAGAACGGGCTCGTTCGCGAACGACACATCACTCATTGAGGCAGCTCCTTGTACGAAAAAAGTTCGTAGGCCAAGGTAAAGTTCGTATGCCAAGGTAAAATTGTCAAATGAAACGTTCGTAAACCGAAAAGCTTGTAAGCCAAGGGGTTCGTAAACCAAGGTATCACTGTATTTCAATTTGAACCACTGCACGACCGAATGTGCAAATTTCCCCACTGTAGGACGATTAAAGGGTTTCTGATTCTGAATGAGCAATTCCGTACCTGGAAGCTGTCCCAAAGGCTGTGGCCAGAGCTGTGAATATTCCCCATAGGAAGGTGAACGGATTCTTTCTTGTAATGATGAAGTAGATGCCGGGCAGCACAAGGAGGCCGTGGATGATGTGCCCAACAACGCAGCACGCTATATACTTTCCCAGACTGGCAAACAACGTACCGACGTCCTCCATTTCAACTATTTTGCCAGCAACAAGGAACATGATACCGAATGGGGCATACCTGTGGAGAGATGGGAGGATGTTAACTCATTTACTGCTAGACGATGTACAAAAATCTGTCCACTCCGGTGCAAGGGTTTTCGTCATTTTCACTCAAATTGCAGGAAACACAGAATATTGAGTTTTAGGACTACATAAACATTCAATACAGCGTTAGAAACCTGAGAGACTCTTCTTTCATTAGGAAAAAAAAGAGTTAATTCCCAAGTAATATGGGTCTGGAGTTATCTGAGCTTGAAATGGGGGCGGCTGTACAAAATACAATACATGCATATTGATTTTTATAATAATAATAATAGATTTCATTTATAAGTGCCTTTCAAAACTCTCAAGGTCACTTTACAGTCACAGGATAAGTTTTTTGTGGGTGAGCAGTGGCAGCCACACGCGCCAGCATTCACTCAACCCGGAAGTAACTCAAATAGATAGAAAGCTAGCTAGCTAATAGATAGCTAATGGGTGACTAGTTAGTTGTGCAAATGCTGCCCCCTCGTGGAAGGGAAAAACATTGTCAGGTCTGACCATTGCTTTGTCGGCACCCCCGCAAGAAAAACCAGAACAAATTCGGGAATGGCACTCCACATCATGCTTTCAGTGCCCGAATAAATTCAGGAATGGCAGTGAATGAGTTCTACAAAGGTTGTTAAGGGGAAGGTGATTTGACATTTTTTTAAATTATCACTATTATGATTATTATTGCTTCCCTCGTATCTCTGTAACATCAGCTAATTGGGTACTGAACATGGAACCACCTCGTCAAACTCAAAACCTTACCACATGATCCACGAGACCAGCACCATGGTGGCTTCATTAAACGAGTTGAAGAACTTAATCAAGATCTCGCCTTCCGGTCCCAACTTCCTTAAAGCCACACCGAATACAATGGCAAACACTACCAGACCCAGAATATTCATCCCATCCTGGTCAGTGCCAAAAGGAACCTGCACAAATAAACAAGACTGTCAGTAAACACCCCAACAACAAAACTCAAAGCATCAGTGAAAAAAGGTTTCTTCAGCTGTCATCTGTACTTCTTTAAAGGTGTCGGACATTTCACTCCTCATCCGAAAAGCTTCGTCAGCAAACTAAAGCTGTGCTGGAGTTCGATGACGAAGCCTTTGGGATGAGGAGGGAAACGTCCGACACCTTCAAAGAAGTACAGATGACTGCTGAAGAAACCTTTTCATCGATGGACCACTCCTGTACGACTGAGAGCTTACACAGACGTAAACCTCAAAGCAGTTTTTTTTTTGTGTAAACGTGTTGCCCTACTCACCTTTTCCACTGTTATGTTACGGACTCCGTTTGTGCTATTTATGCTGACCAACTTGTAGCTTGTCGCATACTGCAAAGGAGAGACAGTTTGCTTTGTCAGCCTTACAAAATCTAGGAAACTTTTTGTACTTGTTAGTTACATTTTAGACAAATGCAGCTTACCGACTGAAAGGCAGCAGAAACCAAGTTGGAGGGAAAGATGTTTCTGTTGCGCAAACAAAAGAATCGTAAACACATGGCATACCAGGGCATCACATGATCCTGATGAGAATCACTTAAAGTCCTGTTTTTAATGTATTAAAAGGAATACAAGTGACTCATATTTTGTATTAGCAATGTCAAGCAAGTTAAAGCTTTGTGCTTTTTGCGCCTGTCATGGGCAGCATTTTCATAGCCCCGCTTTGTTTAGCAGAAAGGTCGGGAACAGTCTGCGGCTGGATGGATGCATGCCTAGCTTGAGGAGCCCGCGATGAGAAGAAAGGAGCGTCAGCGCAGAGCGCCTATGCATATGTGGATTTGTCGCATCTTGGAATTGAAGCGGATTTACGTGGGGCAGGAGATGTGAGACAATCTCTTTGTGAATGCATGCTGCAGCTTTGTGTTGGCTTTCAACATTTAGCTTGTAGCAGACGTGCCCATTTTACCATGACATTCCTGATCCACTGGTGAAAAGGACGCTTTGATGCTCTCCTCTCCCATGCAGAACTGCTTCATGTCACAAAGAGGGTGCGGAACGTGCTTAAGATTGAATGAGTGTCTTGTGTGTTGTTACATTAGGTTTTTTTTGTTTTTGACTTCAAGATACAGCAGGTCCTGTATTTTGTTTTTCTACTTCTTCCTTTCCTCTGACTTTCATCACTTTGCTGCTGTGAAATGTAAATTTCTCCACTGCGAGACTAATAAAAGCTAATCCAATCCAATCCACAACGTTGAGGTGGTTTGAACTATGGGATGATGTTCACCATCATGAACAGCTAGCATGCGAAACCATTTGATCATGTGGTAATAGTGCAGTGGGAATATGACATTATACAGAGTTAACTTGTATATTGTAATTAACTGTTAACTTGAATATTTGCATCACCTGATCGTGCTATCTGTGTATTTATGCAAAGTTGGTTACTATGCTAGGCTGTAATTTTCCAGTATGTCAGGCTTTAACTTCATTGTCATTATTATTTTATGTACATGTTAGATTCCATTTGTTTAAAATATACTGTAGCATATCAGAATATTTCTTTGATCGGAACAATTTGTTTGGACATCATGTGACTGGTAACAGTGCAAATAAGAAGGAGCGAGCTGAACATGAAAGACAGATGTCAGCTAAATCCAGAAGCAATAGTTTTCTTCTTTTCCTTTTCGGCTTTTACTTTCAGGGGTCGCCACAGCAAATCAGTGTTCTCCATCTAAACCAGTTTAGTCTGGCTTCGCTGACTTTCTCTCCAAAATATCTAACCCTTGTAACCGTTTATATACAAAACTATTTTAACCACTATTTTTGAGGGGTTATCAATATGTCTCTGATATACTCATTCTTGATCCAACCTGGTCACTTCTAAAGAATATCAGTTTTGTGACCAAACAAAATTAAGCCAATCTAATATATTGAGGGTTTTTTTCACTAATAAAAGATTTGATGAATGTGCATATGAACTAGTTGGGTTAAGTATTTGGACTATTCACCATATTGAAGCTCCATTCTTGTACACCCAACTTTTTTAATTTGTAGTCTCATTTTATGAATGTGGCAAAACAATACAATCAAAGGTATGTAATAATAATTAGCATCTATGTACACGAAAGGAGCAATAGAATAATTCTGTATGCCACTCTTTACAGTAGATCCCATATTATGTTTTCATACTTTCATACTTTTTCCTTTTCTCTTCCTTACATAACTTGGCAGTTGTGAGTTCGGAATTTCTACAAACAAAAAAAAGGTTCTCTGTCTCTCGCTCTCTCTTGGAATAGATCTCACATGTGCAAGTGTTCCAGGAGGTGCTGTGGCTTTGGGGCCTACACATTGCCTCTGAGGGACATGTCAAACTAAACTGCTCAGCTCATTAATGAAAACCAGAAAATCTGAATCATCTTTATTGACCAAGTGCCAGTATGAAGAACACACAAAAAATTATCTCCGGTGGAAGAGGCTACATTTGTATTATCATTAACAAGCAACTACTCATTACCTTTTGCCAAGTTACCAGCATTTATAGAGTCACTGTTTGTTTTGATGATTAATCCTGTTGAGATTTTACAGTAGGGGAAAACATAGACAAAGTGAGGTGCAAAGACTCAACAGGTGGGGGCGTCTTGTGTGTCTCCAGAAAGTGTTGTGGTGATATGTGCAAAATAAAGACTGCCAAACGCGCGACAAGTGCTTCGGTTGACCTGCAGGACTCCTCTTTGTTCTGTTTTGTTTTTAGACACTTGGTTGAACAGCAGTAGCCATGTTGCCACGTGAGATCTTTTTGTCAAAAGACAGCAGGGCACCAACCGTGAGGGTCTCACTATAATGAGGCGCACGGGTTTGTCTTGCTGCTCTATTATCATTCAGGCTCAGTGGGAGCAAGTTTGAATGCCCTGCTGGGATACATTCCCTCGTTATTCATTTAGCTCCCAGCTCTCTTTCACGAGTTACCGAAACGTATAACATTCTCCACATGTCCAGGCCGAAACTGTTCTTCCATTCAAGTGTTGTTATGGAAGTAACGGCATTCATTTGAGGTCACTCACATTTATGTACTTCTATGTAAGGTATAAGCAGCCTATGGCCTGTGGGCTATAATTGAACCGCAAGAGCATTTGATCTTGACTAAATATTGATAACCCCTCAAAAATAGTGGTTAAAAAAGTTTTGTATATAAACGGTTACAAAAGTAATGCATGTAACTTGCTTCTCAGATAGTTTATTTATTTCATAAAATTACACTTGAATGACAAAAACCAAAATGTGTTGTGTACATACTGCTAATTAAGAATTAAGATTCGCAACAAGAATGATTGTGTTTAATGGTATTGGTAATACAACTTACCAGTGTGACAGTTGGGAATGTCAGTTCAAACACTGCCTGTACGTGATATTAATGTTACTAAATGTTTTTGATCGAAAAATAAATTAAATCATGTTTACATTACTTTCAATGGGAAAACGTCTTCAGATATGACTGAATATCTTTGGATTTGATTAGCCTTTATTCATCTCGCAGTGGAGAAATGTACATTTCACAGCAGCAAGATCATGAAAGGAATAGGAAACGAAAAAAATAAGTAGAAAACAAAAGACAACTAGATGCAAATGTTTTTTCAGCCGTCATCTGTACTTCTTTGATGACGGCGGCTGAATAAACCTTTTCATCGATGGACCACTCCTGGACGACTGAGAGCTTACAGAACACAGACGTTAAGACAACTAGCATAACACACTCAAACAACAATTACCATACGAGCAATGGAAAACCCAACTTTCTGTTCATTAACTGTGAGAATTTGTTTCCAGAAAGTGACACCTCACTGTTTGGCGACTTCCTGATTTTAACGAACGGGGGTTGTCCCAACAGGTGAGGTTACATCATGCGCTTCTTTGTTAGCCATTACATGGCCAAATGCGACTGATATGATCTTCGTAGTCAGTTATTTAAAAAATACAGACAATTAGAGCCACGTTTGCATGTGGAATGGTGAGTGTTATATGGCGACCTCGTGCCCCTTTTGCCCCAACAGTGTTAATTTAGCTCATGGCAACACGATCTGATGCAACGACATGACTTCGTTGCAGCAAGATACACAACGTGCCATGTGGTTTCGGGCTTCACGTGGACTTACGGTAGGAGCCCTTGACAAAGCCGCTTGGACATATGTAATTGGGGAACTTCACTCACCTGATCAAGTCTAAAAAGGAGTCGATGATTTCTTTGGGTTCGGGCACGGTGTCATCCAAACCCGCCAATTGAGGCTTGGTCAAAGTCACCGAGCCCGGCTTGATGATATACGCCATCACAACGCCGATGGCCGATGCGATCAACGTGGTCACAAGGAAGAAAAGCATCGCCCAGCCGCCTAACTTGCCCAAGGCTTTTGGGTCGATGCTGGCCGCCCCAGACACCAGACTACACACCACCAACGGGATGATTATCATCTTCAGCAGCCGGATAAGCAGTTCGCCGGGGAAGCCGATGTAAATGATTTGGGTGCGTGAGAGCTCTGCGTTACGTACGCCGAGGCCGATGAAGACGCCGATAATGACACCCGCCACGGTCATGATGACCAGAAGATTGTCCCGAACTATCCGCGCTACACGCCGGGAGAGAGGTTGCTTCACGCCGCGGGACGAACCGTTGGGCAGCGGGTCACCGCCGCCGTAGTGCGCTTTGGCATCTTCCAGATTGTTATCGGCCATAGCTCCGGCGAGTTAAAAGTTGACCTGGGACTAAGTTCCAACTTTGACAAAGACACGAGTTGAACACCACCGGCGGTCCTTTCTTGTTTGAAGTGACGACGCGACGTACACAAGAAGATACATTTCACCGGAAGAAGGGAGGTGCTTTGTGACGTCAAACGGGCGGGGTCTAGTCTGTGCATTTATTTACTACACTAGTATAAATGTGGCTATCCTGTGTGGAGTGACCGTTCTCCACGTGTCCCCGTGGGTTTTCATCTGGCATTCTGCGACATTCCAAAAACTTCAAAAAACGAGGTGGGGACATTGTTTTGTCACTATCTGGCCTGTGGCTGACTGGCAGCCAGATATTGGGGTACCCATTGGGGTACCCCCCCTGCCACCACTGCCGAAGAAATCTGAGATAGGCACCCGCACGCCCTCGTGAGCATACGGAGCCCCTAAGGGGACATCGAAGAAAAAAAAAAACTTTGCGAGATCTCGCAAAACTTTGCGTTCCCTCGCAAAAGTTTGCGTTCCCTCGCAAAACTTTGCGTTCCCTCGCAATACTTTGCGTTCCCTCGCAATACTTTGCATTCTCTCGCAAAGATTGCGAGATCTCGCAATCTTTTTTAAAAAAATGTGCGTTCCTGTACTTCCGGGTCAGCTTGGCTCAGGTAGACGGTCGCGCGCGCTGCTTATTGAGAGAAGGCAACAACTCGGCGCATCATGGAGGAAGACTTGGAACACTTCTTGCAGTCAAGAAACGTCCCTCACGTGGACATTGCACGTATGAAAAGCGACAAGGTGGGCATACAGCTACAAAGTCTGATGTAATAAGCAAAACAAGAGAAACATGGACATTTTTTTTCGAAGTAGTATTGGTAGTAGGTCAATAAAGTGAAAGTGAAGCTAACATTTCTATCTACTCTACCTGTACTGTTAATTCTATTTTAATAATGAGGTTATTAACACAATTTAAAATCGATATTACAGTTAGTAATTGGGCTGCCGCTACCTAATATACTATTCTCGTGTAATACTGAATACAAATAATGATGACTGTAGTGTCCCATCACTCATGTGAATATGTTAAATGTATTAAAAGTTATTGATAATTAAATAAACATGTCAAGTATTTATTCTCACAATTTATCTTTGCAGGTTGACATGGCAGTAATTGCTATGATGACCGAAGAGCAAATGGGCAAATATATCACTTCTTATGGTGATCGAATAGCTGTCCTTTGCTTTTGTCATCAGAAAATGTCCAGTGGTGATAATGAACTGCTCCTCCAAAAATTAAGAGGCAAAATAAGATCAAGGAAAAAAGGTGTAATGGCTGAGACTTCGGGAGTACTCCAAAACCATGTTGATGGGATGGCAAGACATAACAATGTTTCTGCAGAAAAGACTCAAAGGAAGATTTATGGCAACGATTACCATCAAGTGAGGACAAGCAAAGGTGGAGGAACAAGGTATGCCATCCTGGAAAAAAACAGCAACTGTCGCTCACATTTTGGAGCTGGGAAAAGGGCTATTTTTCCCAGATGGAAGCTAAACCAAAGGACCTGTTGAAGACTTTACTTTTGAGGTCTGTGATTTCAAAAGAAACCACATTGCTTTAGATGAAACAATTGGCAGACTCTATGAAAAAAACAAATTGAAACTGTTAAGATTTTACATTGGCACAAAAGAAAATACTCCAACATCTCATTTGGATGAATGCAGTGAAGCTCATTCATCTGTCACCAACATGGTGGGAGAAAGTGCGCAATTGATTGATTGACTCTCTTATGTCTACACACACATGCACACACATCAGTTTAGGAGCATTTCATTATTTGTACTTTGAGATGTAAAACATCTGTCATGGTCAACCTTGCGTAGGGCAGTCTACAGTTGTATTTTCCTTTTGTGTCTACAATTGATTTCATGGTTATTATTCATTCATTCAATTTTCCATATCACTTATTCTCCTAATGGTTTCGGATATGGTGCCACTTTCAGTTTGACCTAAAGGTTTGAAGTTGATATGTCATGTAATGTTGCAAATATTTGCACTGTTCAAACAAAAGCAATTCTTTTTGTACTTGATATTGTATTCCATTTATATGTTTGTGATTGGTGTTCATACCAATTTGTCAATGTTAATACAATTTGTTCCAAATAATTCATGTTTTTTTTAAACACAAGACACCACCTGCTGACGAAATTGAAGAGTGACAATTATGTTATCATTTACAGGCAAGTGATTGTGTACTGGGGTGCAGGAATACTATTCAGATCCACATTGGTTAAGTATTTGTGGTTAAAATCAGCAACCAAGACAGTATATTTATTGACACCCAGAATGATTTGACAAATGAACATTTCATATTGATCAAATATGCTTTCCTTATACAGTAACAAAAACAGCAGACAAAAAATTATTTAAATTGTGATTGCTATATATTATTCGTCCTCAAATGTATCCCAATAATCCATTTAAAGTGAAGTGATAAAAGAAATGATGAACAAAGGGTTGAAGAAATGGCAATGGTCGTCGGATTCAGCCTTCATTAAATGTTACTTCGAACCAGTTGAGGAGCCATAAAATGGTTTCACCCAAACACACACCAAAAAATATATGGTTATTGCTTTGAGTAATTCATGTTTAAATTTTAATGTAATATAATTCCAGTATGACTGGTATACGGAAACAAAAATGCTTTCACCAAAGGTTAATGTCTCTGACCCCTGAAAACATCATGCTTCTAATTTAGAATTGCAGTAAGGGCCTCTCTGAGGTGCAAGTACAAGTTCACAGCCTGATACGGCTCTTTTGGTGGCATCAGACCAGACTGGGCCATTAAGGAAGCACACAATACAAATACATCCGGATCACAAGGCATAGTTAAACGGAAGACACACTGGCTTTTGCATAGTTGAACTTGTTCATTGTCAACTGTGGAGAGGAAGTCCCTTGTGCCATAAAGTTCAGGTAAAGAATACATCACGTTGGGCCGACCACTGGGGACATTTATGTTCTTTGAGGGCCTGATGAGATGGCTGTTCCAAACACGGGCAGTATCATCCAACTCATCCTGTTGAGAATAATATCAGAATCAGAATCATCTTTTTTTGCCAAGTATGTAGTACACACAAGGAAATTGTCTCCTGTAGCTGCACTAGTCTCATCAAAAAATGGAGGCACTATACAGTTCTATTGGGGTTACTTTTTAGAGAGTTAATTGCTTGAGGGAAGAAGTTGTTTAAATGCCTGCTGGATTTGGTGTGATATACAGACAGATTTAGGAAGAGTTGCACAGTCATAGCAGCTCTTATGAGCAAGAAATTATAGAATTAGACTGCTTTTCTCTCCCTGCTCCCTCCTTTCTACCTTAAACTCGTCACTCATGTTTACTACTCTGCCCATCCCCACTTTTCCTTCATCTTTTCCTTGATCATTTCACCTTCACCCTATGTCCCCACACACACAGACCACTATCTTCTTTCCACTATCCGATTATTTACCTTCTTTTGTGTCCCATCAACACCCTCTCAAATACAAAAATACATATTTCATAAATGGAGCTACAGAATATATGAACTCACCTGAATAAGTCCCATGCAACAAAATTGCAGGATGCTTTTGTCCAGAAATCCACCATCAAAGAAGCCATTGTCTCTGAGGTCTTTGAAGAGTGATAACCAGAATTCCATGCATTGGCTGCGAAGAAACCCCCACCAATATTCAATTCTTTGATTGGCGGTGCTGGCTCCATCCAAGTAACTGTCAAGGGTGCTGCCTGGCGGTATGGGCACCAGGAAACGCTGGAAGCCTTTAACATGACCATTTTCAGTCCCCAAATCAGCTCGAACGATTCGAGGACAACCCCCCAAACGGTGCACAACTTCAATGTAGTAACCTCCAATTAACTTCGGGTCACTACTTGTTGTGTAGGCATTGAGCCACATTATTTTCCTTGAAAAGCCATCAATAGCCCCATTGATGCAAATTCCAAACAGTTTCAGTTTGTCATGAATCCATATGCCAAATAAAATTCGGCCCTTTCGAGAAGTAGTTTCGTCGTCTCAGACGTCTTGCTTGCATTAGACACTCCTCTCGGATCCAACTCTTTCAGGACCAGACGAACATCCTCTTCCCTGACAAGAAGCCCATGTTCTCTGCACTTACTGTACATCCACCTGTAACCGTGTAGTTGTCCGGAATTCTGCAACTGGTTGTGAATAAAGTCAACCAAGACGCCCAAGTCATCGACGTTTTTCGGCGAAATAGTCCACTTTTGTTCACCACTCGCTTCAAATGTCTTTCACTTATTAGTAAGCCGTGTTTAATCTCAAGAACGGATTTTATATCTTTGTATTTCAAGCCAATTTTAAAGTAAAACTGGATTAAAGGAACGAAAGGGTGAAAAGGCTCCATGTTTGTTGTTTTCGGTTACACTGACGATGAACCGGAAGTACATGTACGCGTATTTTTTAAAAAAAGATTGCGAGATCTCGCATTCTTTGCAAGATCTCGCAAAGAATGCGAGATCTCGCAAAGAATGCGAGATCTCGCAAAAGTATTGCGAGGGAACGCAAAGTATTGCGAGGGAACGCAAAGTTTTGCGAGGGAACGCAAAGTTTTGCGAGATCTCGCAAAGTTTTTTTTTTTTCTTCGATGTCCCCTTAGGGGCTCCGTATGAGCATAAACCGAATGGAAAATTGATATATTTAATGTTTTTTTTTTGTAATTATCATCAAAATGCGTAACGTATTTTTCCTTTTGAAATCCACCATCAAAATGAAAAAAAAAATTCTAAAAAAAGAAATCAATCATACATGTTAAGTCTCGCGATTTGTTCTTGAGACTCTCGATTTTGACCACAATACCACACTTACTTTATAAAACAACTATTAACACAATACAAATAGTTTATTTTTAAGGTGAAACAAAAGAAAATGTAAAAAAACAAAATACATTTTATACTAATTGAATACATGTATATAAGTAAACAATGAAAGCATGTTTGTGTTTTATGTACTTCTAATTTACACTTAGTAACGCTCACATTATTTTAACACGCACCAGAGTCGCGAGTTTTTATGATTTATGAAACTTAACATGTATGATAAATGGTAGCGATTTATTTCCATGGGCGAGAACCAGCAGGCCCTCCAACGGCAAACATCAGCATATAATATACACCTATTGAAACGCTTTGACAAGATAAAAATTAAACCTAAAATGTTCTTTGAAAAAGATATAAGAAAAACAAATATGCTGATTCACATAAATAAATAAATACATAAATGATACATAATATAACTTTGGTGCTGGCAACTCCTTTTTGTTGTGGATTTTGCTACATTTATTCTGCCTAAAAAAATTTCAAAAAGTGAGCTAATTTGCTATTTGTTACCTGTGCAAATTTCTAATTTGGAAATGAGGAGAACGTTTGACATATGTTAAATTTGTCCTTGAATCGCTTTTGGCCAAACTGCTAGTGGGACGTGTACAGAAGCTGTTGGGTTGGTCATGTAAACACCAAAAGTTGGGCACGTTCAAATTAAAGAAAAAGCATGGTATAGTAACAGTTCTGCTGTCTCAGATATCACGAGCGGAGACGAACATGGAACACTTTGCCAAGGTGGAGACAGAAAGTAAACTGATCTAACATAATCTTCATGTCACTCAATGCCAGATATTTGGTCCGGAAAAGCATCATACTTAATTCGGGCCTCTTCATGATTGCTTATCTTTGCTATCCAGAAACCACATAGAAGTTGCAAAACATGTTTTCTTCTAAGTTTGCTTGCTATTAGGAAGGAATGTGCTTCATCACTATGAAAAGGCATCACTGAGTCAATGTGGCGAAGAGATATTTTATTCATATTTATCCAAAAGTCATCATTTTAAATCCAAAGCGCCCTTATGAGTGTGTGCGGTTCGGTGTACATTAGAGTACAGTACAGTATTGATAGAACCATCCATACATTGATTCACTCATTTCCATAATGCTCATTTTTATACGCACATTTTCTGGATCTGCATGTCAATAAAAGAGTACTAGGAATTTAACGCAGACCATGTGTTTGTCAGCTGTTTTTTTCCCACAGCTCTCATTTGATCTGATTTGTTTGAGGACCCATAATAACTTAACTGTTCTGCACTTATTAGTCACGCATTTTGAATGTGTGTGCCAAGCTTAACTAGCCTCTAACCGTTTCTTGTTAAATCTGGTGGAAAACTAAGAGAATGGCATTTAATGCCCTTCCTTTTTCCCCCCTTCCTTAATTTTTCTCAATTGAATGTCATGCTAAATGAAGCTTTTGCAAAGCAATGCTCCCTTTCAATTCATTTCATCGAGTGAGAGTAGCATTTCTGCACACCCGAGTGTGTTTGTATAGCAGTAGAGTTACCTGTTAGAGGTCACAGCTGTCTGTTTAGTCGGGGCTGTTTCAAAACACGCCCTGCCACATGACACCGTAACCAAGCAACAGTCTTCCGTCTCTGTCAGCCTATGACACAATATTATGTATACCATTAAAACCAACTCTGTTGGTACTTTGCAGTGTTGGAAAACCACTGAGCGATGCGGCTAATATTCTCATTATGTCGGCGGTCAATCAATAACGGAGAGCAAGCTGGCTCATTTGCCCTTTGAGCACAAGCGAGACTAATATGATCTTCTATTTTATATTAATCACTCTGATTCATATCCATGTGCTCCTATGTGTTCTCACGTCCTTCCTCTTATGCATGCGGTGCATCAAATGAGACATTCCTGTTGTGGATATTACTCAAGGGCACATTGTCATTGATGCCATCTTGTTAACCAGCATCACATTGTGGGAACAATAAGACTGCCAGGAACAAACAGAAGAATCCATTCACTTCAAATGTAATATTTTTCCCTTTGTTTAAACTTTAAAAATACAATCTTCAATCCATATGCCTTTTTTTTACATAGATGAACACTTATTTATACCTGTGTGTTTTCCAATAGTGAGTGTTTTTTTTTAAATTTGAGTCTATTTGGAAAAAAAAGAACAATTCTTATTTTTGTCATAGTCAAGTTAATACTGTCTCCTTATTATCTAATTTACAAACGATTATTATATTACAGACAGTGGCGTTTTACGTGTTCAATTACCTGACATGTTTCGGCGTGCACTTCCGCCTTCATCAAAGTCTTATTTTAGTCATGTTTCCTTTATTATTGTACTATGAGAACATCCCTAGCATAGTGTGTGCACACTACAAACAGACCTGCTGGTTTCTTCGCTTAGTAAATGCATGTTATGCTAAGAATGTTTTAATGGTTTGGGATGTGGAACATACAAGTCGTTGGTTGAGTTACCAGGCTCAACAGAGGGGCCTTTTAAGGGTGACTCGGAAAAATGTGTACTTTGTGAGGCGAAGACACAGCAGCTCCGGGGCTAAAGAAAATGCTACTCTGATTATTTTTCCCCTCATGTTGTATCCCAGAATAATTACAGCTTCATTCCTTTGGAATGTGTCCCATCTGTGGAACAATCTTGTCACGGTTTGCGAGGTGGTGATGGCGGGTGCGGATCCCAAGAAGCAGGCAGGAGGGAGCAGGAGGTTGTTTGACAAATTGTATTAAAATAAAGGTCAGCAGGAACAAAATGTAAAACATCAAAATCATCTGAACAGAAAAAAATACAAAGTATCAAAAGAAGACCAAAAGTAAAAGTCCGCCAAGGTTAAACAAACACATGCACAGCATACACAGTGCATGCAACAAACAAGCAGCAAACAATGAACCGACACCGGATGGTCGTGCCGGGTGTCCTTTTAAGTGTCAGTGATTAAAACGACCAGCACCTGCGAGGCTGCAGGCAGGGCTGACGTCGCTACCCGTTGGTCGCCAATCTGATCGGGACGACCAGCACCTGTGCAGGTGCAGGCGGGGCCGACAGCGCCCCCGTTGGTCGTCAACCAGATCATGACAAATCTATGGCTAGTTGGAATCCAAAGCAGAGGCAAAGTATTGGCAAAACAATTCAAAGCTTTCATTGTTGCGATGTACAGCATCACGAGAAGACTAACAACTACAAAGTCACCATTTTTTTTTGTTCGTGAGATGTTGCATTTGTCCAGAATGTTGCATTATTTCAATTTCAATAGGCAACAAAACTGTTGTGACCAGATTTAATCAAATTACATGAAATAGAGACCAACACTGGGTCTGAATCAAAGCAGGGTTATAAGTATTCAGTGCGATGGGTGCAAGAATTTTACCGTTAGTACAGTGTACCACAAAAATCTTACTCATACACAAAAAATCAATATATTCCTAATTTTGAAATGACTCAAGTTGAGTCAAATAGTTTGTTCAATTAGTGTTCAGTGAGGGTAAGCAGGGCAACAGAATTATTGCTAAATATCAATATTATTTATTTATCATATATGTCAATTCGGTTTACATTTTAGCAAATTGAGACACATGAAGTGCTTTTGCGGGCCACAAAAAAATGATGCGGTGGTCCAGATCTGGCCCTCGCGCCTAAAGTTTGACACATTTAAGTTAAGGCTACCAAGAAATGGGTTACCAGTTAAATTTATTGCCACAGTTTTCTAAGAATTAAAAGCAAATTTATGATCTGTACTTCCCTATACATAGATTTTGTGGTCTGATGCTGAGGAAGCATGGAAAACTAAAAGCTGCCAATGATAAGTTTGGTCAGTTTCTGTTTGAGTTTATACGATCAGTAATAACAGTGTAATAACAACTTCTTCTTTCGTATTTCATCTTCTCCAGTTAAGGGTCACCACAGCATTTAATCTATCTTCTATATGCTCATCTCAAACACCAGCTGTCCTCATTTCTTCTAATGCATCAACCTTCTCTTTAGTCTTCTTGGTCATACTCGCAGTCGCTCGATACTCATCACCATTCTATACCCGCTATCTCTCCTCATGTGTCCAAAACACGTAAAATGGCTCTCTTGAACTTTCTAACTTTAGCCCCAAAACATCTAACCTTGGCTATCCCCCCCATGATGAGGTCATTTCTAATCCCATCCATCGTGATGATTAAAAACAGAGCTAAATCCACCTTCGTGACATAGGGGAGGCCTTCAGGTGAAGTAGAACTGGGTGTAGGGCTGCTGATGACCTTTGATCTATTTGCTTTTTTTATGCAAATGGTTGTTTATCATGCTTAGCAGCATTTATTTAAATTAAATCCGGATTTTAAATTGCTCATAAATGCATCTGGGATTGGCTGCAATGCACCCATGAGCATAACAAGGATGGAAGCCGTACAAAATGGATGTTGGGATCAATAAAAAGAATCCATACAGATGCACAAATGTCACAACCCATTTTTCAATACTTTGGTCCAAGATAAACCACAGAGTGAGCTATTGTTTAATTCCATCCTTGATTCAAAATGCTTATCCTCAAGGGGGATCTGGTTTATCCATTCTCAATTAATCAATCAATCTTTATTCAACCAGGGATAAATCATGCTGACTCTTTGCTGGTAGTGGAAGGACCGCAGCGCTACAATGTTGAGGAGATGCCGTACCGCTATATTGTTGTGCAAGGCCCAGAGATGAAAAAAACAGTGATCTCCACCGCAAAGAACAACAGGTGGGAAATGAGTACAATACGAGCGTGCTACTCCTTCAGCATGATCCTCTTCATCTGGACCAGATGCTTAGTCCCCTAATCTTCTTATTATTCTTATTCCCCAGGCGAGGATTACTCTGCGGACTGCCACTTATCGACAACATTAACTCAGGTTTATCTTCTGTTTTTTGTAACCAATTTCCCTGTGAGAAACAATGTGAACTAGAGCAAACGCTCAAAGACAATTCTGGGCATTCTATAAGCAATGTTTTAGCATTTGAACACCGTACAAAGGTCATTCATTTGAGCAAGGCTCATTTAAGATAATGAGGAATGAGTAAATGTGTTCTAGAGAATTGATCGATGCACTGAAATATTCTTAGCAATCCTATCATGACCAAGTATTCCGAGAAATGTAAAATGCAAAGCTGGTGGGAGGACTAAGAGGAAATAAGCCAATTTTTGGTTTTGCAAACTAGGCAAAGAAACAAAGTGTGAAGCCATATCAACTGCACCAACATCTGGGCGTTGGGTGGTATGATAAGCCTTGTGCGATATCATTTCACAATCATTTTTTTAATAAAGTAGAACTGAAATAATCGAGTTGACTCAAAGTGGGGACTTGCATAAGGCAAAGGGGTGGGGGGGCTTGTCAGATAGAAGGATCAGATTGTCTAACAGTTCTTCTACGGCGGGCCTGGAAAATCTATCGCATGAGCATATCCAAACAGAGTGTAAGGTTTTGTGATGACAGAAAGCGAAACAATACAATGAACACGATTAAGTGTGACAGCAAAACTAATAATAATAATAATAATAATAATAATACCTGTTTTATTGAATAATATGGGTTGCCAAATGAAATAGCTTAATTTTGATTGACACATTGAAGAGGTATTAATTAAATATGTTAATTGATAATCCGGTTTCAGTTTATAAAGTGTTCAATTATTGTATATAATGTGTATTTTTTTGTTACTTGTCTGGAACAAAGTGACCAAATGAAACTATTTGACAAATTTATTCTTCTCTGTTGTGACTGCGCGACACAGGATGCGATGGTCCGTGTGAGCCTTTGCCAGTGTGATGGAGCTTTTATGCGTGCAACCTCAGAGCATGAAATAGAAATAGACATCAGAAAGGAGAGATTCATATCCGGTCATTAAAAACCCAGCCTGGCTATAAATTTAAGTAGAACTGTACAATCACTAATAATGCTCTCATTTCTAAACAAAAATGAGACATTTCCCTCTCATGTCAGAAACACATTTTACTATGATTAGCTTTTTTTGGTCTTGTTTTTTTAAATGAAAGCACAGTATTTAGTAATTGTACAAAGAACACTGAGCAGAAGGCCGTCACATCCTTGACCTTCAAGTAGAGGATATTTAAGGTGGTTCTTGAGATTTGCAATAAATAAATAAATAAATCATCGCTGCAATGTCATTAACTGTAACTGTAACAAAATTTGATAAAACAAAGACAAGAACAAAAACAGAAGTGATAACTAGAGAATGGACAGCGCCGCCAAAGCATGATAAAATACATACTGTATGTTTTCACTTTTTAAAAATGTATCGCTTACAGCAGTATGTCTAATTTAGATCAATTCAAAACACTGAAAAAAGCACCTCCTTGGCAGACTAATTTAGTGTAAATCTTCAGAAGTTAAAAATAGTTCTGATTCTATAAGGATGTGTATTAACAGCAAAACAAATGAATATTTTTATAAAATTAACAAATATTGCGATCAGTATTATTGTACTCTATCACGATTAGAGTGTGAATTCCTTATGAGGACATAGCAGAGGAAATGTGTATATTGTGACACATTGTGAAGAAATTTATGAGAATTTCCTGTGTTTGCTAATTGATATATCAATGAAGTTTTTCTTTCTTGCAAAATTGCTCAACCCAGAACCTTTGTGAAAATAAGCGGTTAAGAAAATGCATGGATGGAAAATTGCTTTACGGTGTCCTGTCTGTGTATTGATTTTTTTTTTTTGTTATCTTTTGAATACCGTTTTACATACACGTTAATTTAGTTGATGGCATTTTTTGACATTAATTGTCAGACTGAACTTTCTTTTGTTGTCAAAAAATATATAATTTTTAAATGAAGATTGTAGACAGGCTTGCGATGGTTACTTTTAAAATGGATTCTGATATACTGTAGTAAGTAGTTAAAATGCTGCTTGTTTTGAATACTTTATTTGACAACTCAAAAGCAAACCAACTCAAAAGCAATTTACTGTACATGTTTTGGGTAGCGAGTGACTCGTTTGTCGTGTGTTCTTGGGACCCCTAACGATTGATCACGGCACTACATATACAATTTGTTTGTAAACTGTTAGGCCGCAAATTAACCACTAGGAAGTGCTAGAGGAAAGGTCCAAAAGTGGTCATTTTAGGATCTGAGGACCTCAGATCTGATATTTGAGCATATCATGATGGATCAAACGCTAAATTAAAGCAATGCCTTAATTTGATGCAGCAATCGTTTATGTTGTTTGTTTTAAATCCGATGTGGTCAGTTGTGTGTATTTTTTGGTCAATGTCAATTGCCAATAATTGCTTAAGCACATCCGTTAAAAACAAAAAAAGTGACGTCGGTAGTCCTTTATGATAAGGCCAGCCTGTTGAATGTTGCTATTAATTCATCAAATCACCCAATGAAGTATTTCATTTTCAAATTTTAGTCACACTATAAAGTGTCCTTGGGTGTTCAGAAAGGCGCTGGTAAATTAAATGTATTATATACCGATATACCTAATATACCTTATATGGTAGTGTCAGTTTGCAATTCTCATATAAGATATCATGAATGGTGTTGAATGGGGAAAAAAGAAACTGTCGTGGATTTTAAATAGTTGATGGACCATGTAATTACAGTAAATGCTGAATGAGGGGTCCGCTTCCCCAACCTAAGAAGGGTCGCGGATGTGCTTGAGCAATTTTTGGCAATTGACATTGACCAAAAAAAGACTTAACCCAAGATAATTAAAAAAGATTTAAAACAAACTACATAAATGACTTATGGAGCCCCTTTCCAGAAACTGGTTGTCTGCTGGGACTTTGTTTTTTTTGTTTTTTTTTTTTTTTTTTGTCCCTCAAGGTTGACAAGGAAGTGCTCTCAAGTGAACTGGCTCGTAGCCTAAAACCGAGTTTAGCTAGCTAGCTGTATCTCGTTCTGTTTTTGGACATTTATTTTTTAATTCATTTTACAGGATTTTTCAATGACCGTTCAATTTTTTTATTGTTTGTATTTCTATCACTTGACTAGGAATCTCGTTATTTTGTGGGGAAGCTGTGGGGTGGTGTTTTCCTACAAAATGAAGTCAAGGCGATTGTTAATCTTGACTGAGTTTAGCTTGTACTGTATTAGTCTTTTTGTTTTGAAACCTCTGTGTTCTAAAAATCATAAGCACCACACATGAAAATCTGCATTTAATTATTTCCATCTCGTTCTCACAAAATTTCACAATTTGTGTGATTGTTGTCAAGAATGAAAAACAAACAAACAACCAAACAGGCATTATTGCATTTTCTTTACCTAGCCAGTAAAGAGTAACTCCTTTATCTGGCTCAGTTGTCTTTACAAACACTCATTTAGTTAACTCCATAAAGTGCTTTTATTTGTTGTTAAGTAACCCCTTTAAGCAGGCTAACACAAACAACGATAACTGTTGTCAAGACAGTAGATCCATCACGTGTGCAAATACCAATTGGAAAAAGTCTCACACACACGCACACATGCACACACACGCACACACACACGCGCACACACACACATGCACGCGCAAGCAGTTCAATGCTGCCGTACACAAACGATTTGTGTGTGGGTTCAACCTTGTGCTTAGAAACGTTCTGTCTGAAATAAAAGTTGTGCCAATAATAATTAGCACTTCAAGTCACCAGCAACAAATTATGTATCTTTGTCCATCCATCTATGCCATAACTTACGGTGACATAAAGAACAAATATGAACTCATTCACTGCCAGACAATGTGCAAAAATGTATCCACTCCAGTGCCAGGGTTTGTGTCATATTATCACTCGAATTCCAGGACCCGCAGAATATTGATTTTTTTAGGATTACATCAACATTCAATGCAAGGTAAGAAAACTTATATTCTCTTCTTTTATCAGAAAAAAAAAATAGTTAATTCCTAAATTATATATGTCTGGAGTTATAAGAGTTTGAAATGAAGGTGGCTGTCCAAGGTACAATGCAAGACACACATTGGTTTATGTAGCGCTTTAAGAACAGCTGAAGCTGGAACAAAGCGCTAACATGGAAAAAGGGAAATGCTGCCCCCTGGTGGAAGGGAAAACATTGCCAGAGGTCTGGCCAACGTTTCATCGGCACCCAAGCAAGAAAAAACACAACCCGAAGGGTTGGGGAATGGCTCTGTATTATATATATATTTTTAATTCCCGAATACATTTGTGAATGGCAGTGAATGAGTTAATATATCCCAAGGCACAGATCTACAGTTGTCATTATTTTTTAGGAAAATAAACCTTCAATATATTTATTGCAATTGCGGTGTCAATGCAGCTTGTGTACTGTATTAAATGCATATATATGTTTTTGTTAATTCTAACTACAGATTGTATTACATGTCAGCATTTGGTCGACTTCTGAATGTTCTGGGAGTAAGTAGTGAGTTTCAAATGGCCTCGCATACACATCTACACACATGCACACAACACACTTTTAAATGAAACCCTGTTTGAGGCTATGAAGTGGTGTCTGTCCACTTCACTTCTAAACGCAGAGTGAAAACTTTTCTCTCATGCTGTAACTCCTGTTAGATAGCATTTGCATTGAATTGAGAGCAAATGAAACACTTATACCACCTTGTATTTCAATATCTTCAGTTTAGTTTAGTATAGATGGTCAGTACTGAGTAAACGAGTACCACCTCCTTACTGTCAAGTAGTCACAGTTCTCCATAATGTCCATTTCACATCTATGCAGGGGATTAAAAACATTCCATTGATGATTGATTGACCCTACTTGTTTACCTCCGACTGGAATCAAAATGTTCTTCCTCTTTAAAGGACAACCGATGTCACTTTTTTGTTTTTTAACTGACACCAGAAAAACGTTTTATAGCATCTAAAATACCCAAAACACGCAGTATGATATTTTTAGTCAAATGAAAAACACCAATAAAAATGACTTAAAGTGTCCAAAATCTTCCAAAAATTGAGCTGCGAATCAATCAGCCCGTTTCCACAGGCTGATACATTCCTTTCATGGAGCTTGACTCCCTCTGCTGGCGGCTTTCGATGTAACACAAGGGTTTAAAAAAAAACAGTACAGCAAAATACATTGACGTGATGGAAAGACGCTACAATGCATCTTTTTTACGGTCAGGAGGCGGTCCTTTTCTGACGTCACGTGAGGACTCGTCACCATCTCAAAAACAAGACTTTGTGAATGTTCAGAGCGAGTCTTAAAATGTAAAATATAGCTATATGCGGTGGAATCTTATTAAAATACGCCCAGTAGAAGTCATTTGAAGCCATTTTACAAATTATGGACACAACTTGTCCGGAGATGTCGGTTGTCCTTTAAATTGGGAAAGCATTCCTCACATTACTAACAGGCAAGGTAATAAACATACAAAATAGACAGGAGTCCTTTTCTTCTAGTTAATTGTCCTCATTAAGGAAGCAGTGAGATGTCTAAGGAACAGGAACTTTTAATTGTCCACGGGAAAGGACTGCTGGATTGACCTTTACTGTAGCAAGGCGGTCTGTTCTGCACAAGCCAGTGACAGTTTAACTCCCTTCAGTCCTTTTATAGCATCCATTAAGAGCTCAGAAAGAGACACGGTGCTTTCATGCCTGCTCTCTGGTGATTAGCCGGGATTCATGTCCTGTTGTTCTGACTGACAGGCACCTGAACACCTTTCTGTCCTGTTGCTATGGACACAGGTGGCACAGACACAGCACATTTGTCACAATATAACACGATTCATTTAACATAGATTTAACAAATATAGCGTGGGCGTGTGTGCGTGTGTCTTTGACATGAGCTCACCTAGCTTGTATTTCTCTTTCGCTTCCGCTCGCTCTTTGGCGTCAAAGTACCAAACTGTGATGGCATAACTGAAAGACAAACAAATCAATGAATTATTCGACAACTATGTCATGGGTATCATGCATAGACTATGAGAACAATTAACAAGACCTAAATACAAAGAACACTGCCTAAATTGTATCTGGCACGACATTTTAGGCTATAGTGTAAATCACAGGTGTCAAAGTCAAGGCCCGCGGGCCAAATCCGGCCCGCCACATCATTTTTTTCGGCCCGCGAAAGCAAATCAAACTTGTTAAATTCCATGATGATTGCTAAAATCTGAGCCAAAATTTCATATTTTTGGATGTCAACCACAATAAAAGTCATTATTCTTGACTTCAGATTTGAAAACGAGTTATTCATTAATTTGCTGTGTGCTCTATATGTAATATTTGAAGGGATTTAAACATTCTAATGGGTTCCCCAAATTCATAACGGCCCTCGAGAGGAAACCATAACTACAATGTGGCCCGCGGCAAAAAATGACTGACACCCCTGGTGTAAATGGAGGTAAATGAAAGGAGTTGTGTTCATTATGGGATGTTAGTTAGTACAGGCTGATGTCTCGGTTGCTGAGGGGTTAGTTTCCGCAGTGTCTCCTCACTCCTGTGGGGCTGCTTTGTTTATTCCTGTCTCTCATGTATGTGCTTCAGCAGCACGAGCCCTGCAATTGAACCTTCCTCCCCACCGGCATGTCCCCCCTTTCAGGAAACACATACTTCCTGCCTCTGCCCCCCCCCCCCGCCCTCTAGGAGAAGAGGATGGATGCTGTTCAGTGACATAAATGAAATGTTTTCAAATGTTCCAAGATGGTGGCACAGTGATCGACTGGTTAACAAATCTGCCTCACAGTGCAGAGGCACAGGGCAAGGTTTGATTCCAGCTCTGGCTTTCCTGTGTGGATTTTCTATGTTCTCCTCATGTCTTAGTGGGTTTTCTGCGGGTACTCCAGTATCCTCCCACATTCCAAAAAAAACATGCATGGCAGGTTTCTGGAACTCTGTAAATTGTCATTAGGAGTGATTTTTAATGTGAATTGTTGTTCTTCTATGTGTGCCCTGTGATTGTCTAGAAACCAGTTTAGGGTCTACCGCGCCTCCTAGACCAAAACAGCTGGGATAGGCTTCTGCATGCCCGGACCCTTTGGTGAATAAGCGGATAAGACAATGGATGAAGGTTCCTAGTAGGAGCTCACCGAGTGGCATAGGCCGGTTTGACTTCATGTGGGTTACGGCGGTCCGACCAGAAGATTAGCAGCCGGTCAAACAAGGGTTCGATGCTGGCGACTACATTTTTGCCTTCAGGAAAGATTTGCAGAATTCCTCCTTGTGTCTGTGATAAAAAAAAAATCGGCTTCATTCAAAGTGCATCACCAAAGTACAGTGAACCTACACATATTCGCGGTTAGAATTTTGGAAATTTGCCAATTTCTGTTGGCGGCTTGTATAACAAGCAAGTTCTCAAGTCATTTGTTGGTAGTGTGTTATTTAGGCTAATAGTTAGCAAATGCTTTTGAATTGCAATAATTTAGCTTGCTACTAGCCTGATTACATTCATTCATGGATTCATGATTGTGTACATTCTCAATTCATGGTGGGTTGTGCTGCCACTTGAATGGCACTTTTCCATTTTAACTGCTTGAGTGCCATTTTGTGGCACTTACGGCAATGACGAAGCCATTTTGTGGTGACCTAATTTAGGCAGGCTTCAATTCCTATACATCATACAATAGTGGGGACTCTTTTCATTATCATACCTTAACATCCCAGTTCTTGTTGAGATAATAGATACATGTGATGCAGCGGCCGTCACCGTTTGGGTTATCAACATGGCGGACATACCCTGCGCCTTTTCCTGGGTAACAAGCAACCATTGCCTATAACAGAGGGAAAAAAAGGGTTAGTTTTGTTTGTTCAGCAGAATTACCATATTTCCCGGTGTAGAAGGCACATGGCAGTATAAGGTGTGCCCTCAAAGAATGCCGTATTTTCATTTTTTTTAATATACAGTATAAGGTGCACCGGAGTATCAGGCGCACCTTCAATGAATGCCAAAAAAAAAATCCAAATATAATACAGTATACAAATTAATTTTTAAAGTTTTCCAAATATAAGGCACATGACAGTATGAGGCCCAACAGGAATAATAATAATAATAACAATAACAATAATAATAATAATAATAATAATAATAATAATAATAATAATAATAATAATAATAATAATAATAATAATAATAATACATTTCATTTCATTTAATCTATAAGCACCTTTCAAATCTCTGAAGGTCACTTTATAGTTAGAGGATAAGTTTAACTCAAAGAGATAGAATGCTACATAACTAGCTAATAGATAACTACATAGCTAATAGATAGCTGGCTAGATAGCTAATAAATAGCAAATAGATAGCTAGCTAGGTAGCCTGAAAGGTAGCCAGCTAGATAGCGAGCTAGATAGCCAGCTAGATAGATAGCTGGATAGCTAGATAAATAAAAAGAAGTGGAGAGAGGAAACTTCAATTTTTCACTTCTTCTACAGGGGGAAATTGAGTCGGTGATTGCTGAGAGTTGCGAGACCTGTTGTGGCTCAATATCACTTCACATACAAGGCACACCTGCATATAAGGCGCAGGGTCATCGTTTGAAGAAAATCAAGGCTTTTGGGTGCGCGATATACACTGGAAAATATAGTACGTTTTGGAAAGGAAACAAATAGTTGCCTTTGGAGCACCTGTACGTAGCAAAAATTTATATGGTTGTAAAATATTTTGACATATATTTCCCAGAGGCTATTTTTGCAAATATACTCAATATACTCTTTGAACTCTTTCAACAGTAGCCAAAATGGAACTGTATAGTGCAACTTAGCAGTTTTTTTTTGACGACGATACTAGTGCAGCGTGTTCTACCGGAAACAAATTCCTTGTGTGTTCTACATACTTGGCAATAAAGATGATTCTGATTCTGATTCTGATTCTGATTGTAGCTAGTGATGTTTGCGCATTGCCAAATGTGAAATATGTGGAAGGTTCCCAACTGGTCAACACTATGACCCTATCATTGAAATCCCCAATCAAAACCTGCTCAAAGTCAATGTGTATTCCAACACCAAAGTGCCCGTAATGGCCTTGAAACGTGCTATACAGTGAAAACTGCAAAAAGGGGTGCCATGAGTGCAGGCCACAGAAAAAAAATGTAAACAACTCAGCCTACTTCGCGGGTAACAATAGCAGACTGGTTCACTGGCTGGCAGCAGGGAGAGATGCTGAATGATGATAGCCAGCAGCAGCGATGGCAAATTATGCTTCCTTAGATGTCAGGGGTGGAAAAGTAATTTTGAGGTTACAGGCGGTTGCAATATTGATTCGACACAAGTTGCTTGATACCAGTGTCAATGTTCTACTACAACAAGCGTTTACACCCTGAGGAAATCAAAACAAAGATTTGTAGCATACCAGCTACTTGTCAGAGGCTTTTAGAGAGGTGGGATCTAAGGGCATTCAACTGATATTTGTCATTCACAGCCAAGTGACTTTCAATTTGCGCTGCTAGTTAACAGCCGGGCGGCCCAGTGTGTAGTGGTTAGCACGTCGACTTCACAGTGCAAAGGTCATGGACTCAATTCCTGCTCCGGCCTTCCTGTGCGGAGTTTGCCTGGCGTTCTGCGTCATATTTTCAATTTCTGAAAAAAATCTTGAATAGCACGAAAAGTAGCATGAAACGTTGTACAGTCAAACGTCGGTTTTCGAACGTCTCGGTTCTCATCCCATTTGGTTTTCAACCAAAAATGTCATATTTTTTATGCCCCGGTATACAACCGAAATTTGGTTCTCAACCAAACTGAGTGCATCTGAATGCATCACTCGACTACCCTGTGCTTCCTTATACGTCACTTCCTTATATGTCACGTCTTCCTCATTGTGACTGACGCATTAATATTGTTGTTTTATTTTTGCGAACATGCTGACATATTTTTTTAATATCTCCTGAATTGTATGATTTTAAAGCAAGCACAGGATGGTTTGAAAGTTAGTGTGCCCTGTGTTTGCCCAAAGACAGCTGGGATAGGTGCCAACACGCTCCGTGGCAGAAAGATAGAGAGATTTTTATGTACAGATGTTAATGTTGATGTTAAAAATTGGTGAAAATAAGTTTGTTTTTATAGAATTTTACACATGACCTGCTCTATTATTAATTTTTTATCCGGTTTATGTGATTAAATAATTAAAAAGTCTTGACTTTGAACGGATTAAGATTTTTTACATAGATTTTAACGAAAAGTGCCGTTTTGGTTTTTGAACAAATCGGTTTTTGAACAGGTATACTGTATATCAATCTGTAGATATGGATATACCTCCCTGTCTCGTTCCGTTTACTAAATACTCAGTGACACAATTGGAAGAAGCGTCAAAATACGTATGTCCTTTTTACCTCCAATCATTTTTCTTTTTCAAATCTCCACTATCTGAAAGGACGCAAAATAAAACGGTGGTCTACATCTGGAGCTTCTTGTTGTGTAACAGCTGTACGTGTTTATACTACCAGCTTCAGCCGGCATTATTTAACACCGGAAGGGCATCTGAGGACAGACTTGCTGCAGCACACGCTCTCAGAATGGCACAGATTATGCTGCATGGCTCCCCAATCATGAGTGAATTCGTCATACCGCAAAACTGCATACACGGTGACCAAAATCCAAAAACATCCAACAATCTAATTTCCGCTGACCATGAGAGGTGCGCCATAGCAACACAACGTGCCGCCGCTGCTACTGTTTTTTGCATATGTATCAGACAACATAGAGCTCAGATCTGTATGGGCCCGTTACCTAAGCAAAATCTCAAACGATCCAAAAAAGGGATCTGCTTTGATTACATAGCAGTGAAGGAGCCAGAAACAAAGTCACTAGAAATTGGATGGGATAAAAAAACGTTCAAAATTGGTGTTAAAAATGGAACTTAACCATTGCAAAGGAACACAGTGACCTTGTGTCCAGTGACACCCCTCCTTGATTCCCCTCTTTTCTTCTTTGATAACTATCGCTGCAATGTTTTACATAATCTTTCACGAGGATACTATGGAAACGGTTAACCAACCAAAATTATTGACAGACTAAATACCTTATGTATAAAACCACCTGACCCGTTTTGAATCGCTATCCTTCTGTCTGATTGATCCAGACAGCGGCGCAGTACTGGGGAAGCAAAGTTCACCGAAGAGAAGTCGGCATTGAATAAACACAGCCTCTGTCTAATGTAAATGGTAACAGATTGGGCAAGGGGTTGAGGCTATGACTGGTAATAAAGGGAATATCTAAGTTTTTAGATGTTAAGAATTGTATGAAACATGGACATCAAAAATCAAGTGACAATTGGTGGAGTCCAATCAAATGTCAGATGATGCTTTTCCCCAAAATCTGGAAATAGCAAACAGAAGGTATCTAAAATCCTCCAAAACTAAGAAACGTGTTCATTAATTTATTTTATGACATGTTTATCCTCACCAGGGTCACGGGGATGCTGGAGCCTATCCCAGACGTCTTTGGGTAATAGGCGAGGGACACCCTGAACCGGTTGCCAGCCAAACGTAGGGCACACAAAGACAACCAACCATCCACACTCACACCTTGGTATAATTTAGTGTTCAATCAGCCTGCCTGGAATGCGGGAGGAAACCAGAGTACCCGGAGAAAACCCACACAGGCCTTGGGAGAACATGCAAACTCCACACAGGGAAACCACAGTTGCAATTGAACACGGTAGCTCTGAACTGTGAGGTTGACGCGCTAACCAATGAACCACTGAGCACTTACTAAGAAATACAGTAAAGTCTCGTTATATGGATATTCTCGGGAGTCGAAAAAAATATCGATATAACCGGACTATCGATATATCCGATCCTGCGGCATGTAAATTTTCTCCTTGCGTTCATAGAAATAGTATCGTAATAAGCAGTACTATCGATATAACCGATGTCGATATAACGAGACTTTACTGTATCCGAAAAAAATAATAGATAACTAAAGTATATGTTCTAGTCTATGGCACACATGGCCTTTCTCACAAATAATGCTCTGTTTTAGTTTGACAAGTTTGAAAATAAGTCCTGCATGGACATAAATTGACTCCTACCGACACTGCAGGAGTACCATGTTGACGTACTTAAACCGAAGAAGGACTAGTGTTGCCTTCAAAGCCATAGATAGCTGAACTGATTTCCACGTGATACAGCATCACATGAAATTTTCTTCATCTGGGTGCCAGTATGATGAGGGCACTGGTTGAGGCAGGCCTAAATGTAGGCAAAACGCCAGGGTGGCAAAGAAATAATCTACAGTGGGAAATCTGCACTTCAACCACGGACAAGTAAATATGCCACAGACATAATAAATAAAGAAATATCTTCTCACCTTAGTCCGTCCATTGATGACACAGTCCCCCAGCTGTCCATTGGCTGCACTATACATGATGGCCTCGTCGATAAAAGACATCAGACTTGCGATGTTTTTACATCCTGGCTCATGTCCTTCCACCCAGGCAATCTGGTCACCTCGGATACTCCGAGAAGGAATACCCCTCTGACTCACCAGCTGCCCTCCTCTGAATTTTCCGTTCTGATTTAAGACTTTAACCTCCTCCAAAACCCGTTCGCCTAACACAGATCCAAGAAAGTTATCCTTAATACAGATGCCGTAGTACTTCATGCAGGGCACGACGTACTGAAGAGCTACACGCTCAGCAGAGCACACAGACACGTCTGACGGTGGAGGTGTCGGGATTCCATTAGCCTCCATGGAGGGGGTGTGACTGCAGTCCGACTCCATGTGACTGCAGTCATATGGAGGGACAAGGGTGGCCTGCTCATATATGTTCTGCTGGATAATTTGGGGTGAGGGGACCTTTGGGATGAAGGAAGACTGGGACGTGACACACTGAATAGTCATCAGCTGGTCACTAAAACAAGTCTTACTGCAATCGTCTGTCAGTTTAGCACCTGAAAAATTGTGAGCAATGCTTCCATCAGTCAATCTCCTTCGCTTCAAGTCAGATTCCACCAAAGTAAAAACGGTGTCCACTGGGTGCACCACCCCTGCTGACCCAGTAAGAATTACAGAACCAAAGTCCCGGTTATCCCCACCTTTCCTCTTCTGTTGTTGCTGTCTCGCTCTTATGTCATTATTGAGCCTCCTTATCATAACAGGGTCCGCATTCTCTAACAGACAAGCTTTGCTTGTGACGGGGCACAAAGGGGCCCCTGAGGTCCCTTTCATTTGTGCAGGGTTTGGTGTGTGGGCAAAAGCGCTCGCGGGGGTTCCTTCCACAGACAGAGACGCTACACTATCATTGGAGAGTGGCAAACCAGTTCTGCATTGTTTGGTTGGGGTTGTGAGTCCGCGGGGGTCACTTTGGGAAGCGAGACCCACCAGAAATTCATCAGCAGTCGGACCCCCGACCAGCACCCCACACAGGCTGTTGATTCCCATGTCTGTCGGGTGTGAGTACACTATCTCTGGTGTTGGGGTGACCTGTTGGGCGCTGATCCTCCTTTCCTGAGACGCTGAAACAGCTACCGATTTGCAGCAGGCAGCGCTTGGCTTCAAGAGGTCGGTGCCTCCCAAATTCTCCATTTTATCACGTCATGCGACGCTGGATCTGAACGTAGCCCTTGTCCGCCCTTCATCTTTTAGCTGAGTGGCTTGGTTGTCTGATGGAGAGGAGCTCTGTTGAAACTATGTTCATGTCCTAGCCTTGTTTTTCTAAATTTGGTGGCAACCATCAACTATTATCTTGAACAGAACCAAGCTGTGGGGCGGCTTGCATTATTCTCAGAAACATTTTGAGGACGTGTCGGGTATCTGTGAAGAGTAAAATGATACACTTTAGGCCTATTAATAGAATGGCACAGGTCATTTTTCATCAGGCAGGCAATAAATGCTGAGTTAAAGTTGCTGTTTTATTAGCGATCTTTCTACCCTGACACAATGCACACTATTGTCTCCACGCACCCAAATTATCATCGAAGATGCTTATTTTAATCATTCTTGGCCATTGAACTGGTTAATCGGGCATTTATATTGATACTCACATGAGGTGATAAAAACCCGCATGAAGATATCATGATTGAGTTTGCATTAAAAAGAGACTTTTTCGATATGTTTCCTCCAAACTGTTAAAGTCCTCGCCAAGCGGCTCCATAACTTTTTGGGGTCATCGTATTATTTTTGAAATTCATGCAATATGTCTTTATCTATGGCTTCTGTCCATCTAAATAACAACACATGAGAGTTGAAAATAAAGCAAAGTGAGACAAAAATAATCCTGATGCGCTGTCACTTACTTCATACCCACAGCAATGCAAATTCACCTCCGAGTGTACGTGACGGTCTGCGTGTACGCTTGTTATTTCCGGAATTCTCGACTCCAGTCTTCGCAGCCTTCTTTCCTTCCCACGTACATTGAAAACACGGTCATGCACGCGAGGATGATAAAAAGAAACGAGTCGGGTCGTCACGATGAGACCAAGGGATGTAGGTGAGAAATGTTCCCTTCGATTGTCTTCGTGTTTCTGTGCGAGTGGAGCCGATGTGGTCCCTCTCATCTTCCCTCCCCCTATTCCACACGTCCACTCCCTCTCGTCGCCACGCGCGTGGTCCATGTGACCACCAGTCACTCGCTACTGTGGCGAACCCGACCGCCCACCACATAAGAAAGGAACAAATGTACGTATTACCAATGAATTTACCTTACTTAATCCATATATTAATACAACTTCCGTGTCCCTATTATAGAAGTCATCAATACTATCAGGCACATAAAATTAATAGAAGTAGCTCTAACCAACGTGTTGATTATTGAAGGTAAGATTCACTTATTTCACACATGTGACTTAATTGTGTCACGGTTTGCAAGATGGTAGGGATGGTGGTGGATCACAAAAACAGGCAGGAGATAGGAGCAGGGTGTATTTGACAAGTTGTATTGTATAAAGTCAGCAGGAACAAAATCTCAAGCAACAGTCATCAGAACATAAAGGTCCAAAGTAGCAAACAAAACCATGAGTAAAACATGGCAATATGAAACAAACCTGACAGGGTGAAACAAACAATGACCTGACACTGAATGACCCAGGGAGTCATTTTAACTGCCACTGATTAAAACGACTAACAATTGTGCAGCTGCAGGCGCCGTCCTACGATACCACCAGTTGGTCGCAAACCGAAATGTGACACATTGATGGTAATTGGTTAGTTTTATTTGGAAAAAAAGCACAAAATAAAGCTTGATATTCTTATTTTTAACATACAGCTACATTTATGATGCACACAATGAGATGAAACCTGTGTAATGTAATGCTGGACAATACATGCACAATGGACAACAAGGAGGACACAAAGAAAAAAAATCCATCATGACTACACGGCAAATCGTTTGCCTGTCAGTGGCTGCTGACAGTAGTTGCGAGACCAGTTGTGGCTCAATATTACTTCAAATATAAGGCACACCTGCGTATAAGGCGCAGGGTCATCTTTTGAAGAAAATCAAGGCTTTTGGGTGCGCCTTATACACCGGAAAAAAACGGGATTCAGCTACAAGTGCATATTTTTGTATCTGAATCAGAATTGAAAATCCCATACAAAATTTCATAGTGGTGACATTCTGAAGTAAATGAAATTGTTTGTTGTTCAAAGTATCCCATTTTATGTACCCTTTTGAGTTCAGCGCACAAAGTTAAACTGGGAACACGCATCCCATACAACCATATATGCCCTTAAGCGTATGTTTCTGTTCATCTTCAACTGCTTGAGATTAATCTCCAAGACGCGAGTCATACATTTGGATGGATGACTAGGAGGGAAAATTCTTGCAATATGATCATATTGTGTTTCCTTACAGAATCCTGGGCGTTAATTTCTGGAATAAAGTTGCATCACAGTCAATGAAGGATGGATGGTGATCAAATGTAATGTGACCATCAGGCCAGGATGCAGGTGGGCTGACAAAGTCTGTAACATCAGATTCGCAGGGGAATAAATAGACAAAATCAAGGCTACTGTGCATCCTGGTATCGCATTATTAAAAAAGGAAAAAACAAGCTTGCAAGTGTGGACATTTTCACACCTGCATTATTAAATAACCACAATGAGCTTCACATCCTCTATCCTGTTTTGTCTCACAATATACACTGTCATAGGATTTGATAACATGAAGAGGTTTTAGTCTTTCCTGCAGGCAATAGCATCCCATCTTCCTCATTGTTATTAAATTTGCTTTACTTTCTCTTTGGGTTTGTTCCAGCCACTGACTAACGGCGTTTTCTTTGCCATTCAAGGTCATCACTCCCTACACATGTTGGCTGAAGCCATTCAGAGCAGTGCAACTCTGCACATATTCATCTCCTTCTTCTCCTCATCGCCCTCTTCACGCCACCAGAATTATGCCGAGAGGGCAGTGGAATGTCAAAGGAAGGTGGAAGGCCAAGTGGTTGCCAACAAGGTTTGTTTTCGCTTTTCCAGTGACCTAAAAACACAATTTTGTATGAACCATAAGATAAGGAATGCTTGCATAATCAAAGTCAAAGTCAGCTTTATTGTCAAATATGCTAATATGCATGACATACAGCACAGATGAAATTACTGTCCTCTCGGACACAGCATAATAACAGCAATGACAGATTACAAGTATTTTCACATGTTCTTAATGACGTGATTTAGGACTGCACATAATGACAAAAGCTTTAAATTGATGACAACTTTATTAAGTCTCTTTTAATGAGACATTTGGGTGGCTCTGGACATCTCTGAGCCCCGAGTAATTGCCTGTGCATAACTAATGTTAATCATCTCAAGCCTACTTAGCAATGATATGGAACTGCTTTCAGTGATTCTAAGAGCTACTTCTACTAATTGTATTTATTTATTCTTTTTTTATCACAGAATTTCTTTTAATTCAAATTATTATTATTGTTTTTGTTTCTTGCCTACTGCTTAGCCTGACACTGACATCACAAGTGCATTGGAGGAAAAATAAATCAAGATTTCTTTTCTGTGTTAATGTATTTTCTTTATTTATCTTGGGTGTAAACTTTGCTTGTCCACATAAGGCAATTGAGAATATATGCTCATTTGCAATACTGACCTGGTAAATAAGGAAAAGAATTCTCTGGTATTGGTCAAAACAAATCCAGATTTTAAGGTTAAAGTATTCCTGCAACCCATTGTGAACATGTGTTGTGTGTACAAACACCTGCTGTTCCATTGTGTTCGGAACAGTAGCGTGAGAGTGAGCAGAAGGTCAACCATAAATCACATCAAACGTTCGGCCCTTGTAAAGACATTACTGTCAACACACACACACACACACACACACACACACACACACACACACACACACACACACGCACATATGCACATGTGCGCACACACACACACACACACGCACATATGCACATGCGCGCACACACACACACACACACACACACACACACACACACACACACACACACACACACACACACACACACACACACACACACACACACACACACACACACACACACACACACACACACACACACACACACACACACAGGTATGACAAAAGGATTTGTTTCAAATTCCCAGAGCCCCCTCCAAAAAAGGCAACAAAAAAAAAACCCTAAGGAATCAGAATCAGAATCAGAATACCTTTATTCGTCCCGCAATGGGGAAATTTGAAAAAGTGAATGTCAACTCACGTAAATGAGGTCATTTAAGTATAAATGATTCTTACACCGGGTTTATTGACAGTTATTATGAAAAAATGGTTCAGACACCAAGTTATTTAAAAAAAACAAAATAAAACAATAAGACCAAAATAAATCTGTTGACCCACCTACCACCACCCCCATTATGGCGACCTTTAACCTGTCTGTTTTCAAGAGGGGAAGTAAAAATAAACAACTGAGAAAATTTGGTTTGGTTGCATAAGCATAGACACCTGTTTGTAAATGGTAAATTCCTGTGGTCAAAACCTATCTATCTATCTATCTATCTATCTATCTATCTATCTATCTATCTATCTATCTATCTATCTATCTATCTATCTATCTATCTATCTATCTATCTATCTATCTATCTATCTATCTATCTATCTATCTATCTATCTATCTATCTATCTATCTATCCCTCATTCATCCATCTCTCCATCTCTCCATCTTTAACTTCCTGGCGCCACCGTGTGTTTCATGACATGCATAAAAATCACCACTGTCTTCTGTTTTTTAACGCAGGGGGCGCTGCATCAATTCGACTCAATCACTTTGCGGCGTCGCTTTCCTCCTTGTGATTGATCGTTGACTCTGTCACAGTTCAGAGTTCACACCCATGTCGTGTTGACACTTCGTACCCACCGAAAGCGTTTTCGAATTAGCCGTCCTCTTACGAGCGATGTGATGACCTTCCTACGGTTGTTCTTGCGGAGGCAGTTGCCCATGGCCATGTCACACATGTTCCGCATCGCCGCGAGACCGCCGCGGCCTCCCGGCGGCGTTCAGTCGGGTTCCATGAGGCGGCAATTTACGGAGAAGGGGCAGTGGGGGGAAAGCCCGGCTTCGGAGTTACCACCACAGCAATATCAGCTCACTGCTCTCGACAAGGCGGACGCTTTGGTAAGCCAATGCGTTTACTGTCTTTGTCAGCTCCCGTACTTCATTCGTTGTGAGTTTAAATCAATTCACTTTTCCCCTGGCAGATGCTGAGGAAGTCTCACGAAACAGGTAATATAACAAAGTCCACGAGAGGCGGAACTCATCTCCATTGACAGTTCAATACAATGGCAGCAAAAGCTTTTTTCCGGCAATTCAGCGAGTTATGAAGTTCACAGTTAAGTAGTTAAAGTGGCGGAGAATGTGGTGGACAGGCAATTAAAATCTTCCTCTGTGTTCAGAACGACATTGCCATTTTGAATATTATTTATTCGGCTTTTAGGTGATATTTCAGGATGAACCAAAAATTCACGACAGTACTGTCGTACATATCCGTGACTGAGAAACTTAAATGGACTTTTTAAAAACATATATCCAATTGCTCATTCTTTCAGCACAAATTGATCTTCAAAGAGGAGCTGAAGTGCAAAATTCGGATAAGGTTATTGATCCATGATTCGTACTGTACACTCCATTTCCAAGGACGTCCGCTTTTTTTTGTTGCTTTTTTGGCACCCTTTCACTCAAAATTATGGTGAATGATTTCGAAAAAAAACTAATTGCAATATTCCCCCCCGACATTTTGATTGTTGTTCAGTATGCAAATATTTTTTCAGGGTCGTTAACCCCATCTATCTGTTTAAACAAACACAAGCAAGACATAAATAGGCATAAAAAAATCACATTTTTTGTATAACATTTTTAATTGGCCTCAAACATGAATTTGTTTCCCCTTCTTTCCCATGACCCTGCTTTTTATTTTGCAACTTTCCTTCTTTCCTCCCTTCCTTATTTCCTTTCCTTAAAACTGCTATTCAGGCTTTCTTCTTTCTGTACCTCTCAGTACCACGTTACAATCTCTCTGTTCTTGCCTTCATAATAAAATTTGAGTGTCAGGGCCATTTTCATATAACGTATTCTTTCCTATCATTGTCGGTCATCAATATTGTAAACCTACAGTACAGCATTAAGATCATCAAGTTGTTTGAATCTTTTTTTGACTGCATTGCAGGTTTCCTCTCGTGGTTCCGAAATGGTCTGCTTGCAACGGGAATCGGCGTCATTGCTTTCGTGCAGAGCGAAGTGGGACGAGAGGCGGCATACGGTAACTGAATAAAACAGCGGAAACACAAATATATTACCTCATCAAACCTGCCCTTAAATACATGTTTGGAAACAAACAGTTCTCATTGGTTACAAGTTAAATACAACTAAACTACTGTCACCATTTGATACAATGTGTGCTTTCCCACAGCCTTCTTCATCCTGGGCGGCGCCTGCGTGTCCTTCGGCGGCGCCTCCTACGTGGGCAGCCTCTTGACCCTACGGAGGTTGATGCTGCTTTCCGTGCCTGCCTTGCTGATCCAGGGCGCCGTGGTGGGCAGTGTGGCTCTCTTCTGGCTGTGCGCCGTTTCCCTCTACATCGGCCGCTTGGAGGTAGAGATCATCCACGAGGACGACGACGAAGGTGAAGAGTGCCAGGAATGCCGCGATAGACGCGAGCACGGCGGCTATCGAAACTCCCCCCATGACAGGAGGCACCCCAACGCTGATGATGAGAAAAAGAAGGGGGCCGACAAGTAGACGTCTTCCAGACTGTGAGTGCGTGCGTGCGAATGCGTGTCTGCATGTTTGAATGCACAAATGTGGGTGTTAAAAGGGCCAAAGCCAACTATGGACTTAAATTACAGGGCCCTTTTTTACTGGTTACCCCATTTGTTCTACACTCTCAGGCCACAACATTAGGTACACTTGCACAATCTAATGAGATTAATTTGAAATGGTGGAGTAAAATACTGTTCTGAAAGCATGATTGACATCATTAATATAAATGTTTACTGGTTAACTCATTCACTGCCAGACATGTACGAAAATGTGTCCATTACAGTGCCAAGGTTTTTGTCATTTTCACTCGAATTGCAGGACCGACAGAATATTGAGTTTTAGGACTACATAAACATTCAATGCACTTTAAGAAACCTTAGACTCTTCTTTCATCAAAAACAGTTAATTCCTAAATTATATGGGTCTGGAGTTATATGCGATTGAAATGAGGGCGGCTGACCAAAATACATATAGGGTTATATAGCGCTTTAACAACGGCTGAAGTTAGAACAAAGCGCTAACATGGAAAAAAGAGGAATACTGCCCCCTCGTGGAAGGGAAAAAAACATTGCCAGAGGTCTTACCAGTGCTTTATCGGCACCCCCGCAAGAAAAACCAAACAAATTCGGGAATGGCTGCCCATGTCAAATTTTCAATTCCTGAAATTAAATTTGAGAATGGCACTGAATGAGTTAATTGGATTTAAAATCCCCGATGGTGTCAATCAAAAATGAGAATTTGCATGTTTAGTAGCTATAAAAATTCCACACACCCTGATTCAAATATCCTTTTATTGTGAAAAAAATAGACAAAGATAAGTGATTTAAAACCTTTTTAAAAAGCTATGTAAACAACAAGTAAACGAAGAGACCGGAAGTAACAAATAAATAAATCAAGAGTTGAGGTAGTAGGCAAGGGTCACCCTGAACGGGTTAACAGCCAATCACAGGGCACACAGAGATGCACAACCATCCACACTCACATTAACATAAAATTATTTTATTTTATGTTTAATCTCCCTTACTTAAATATATATATATATTTAATGTACATTATCTCTCATGATTTTTTTTGTAAGAGAAAGGTCCAAATCATTTACTGTCACAAAATTTTGTCCGCTTTTTATCACCGCTTTAGATTGTGAAGTCATACCTAAAGAGTGTCCTGTTGGCGCAGTTATGTTTACCAGGCTGTTCCATTCATGTGAGCTTGTGGGTTAGTGCATGGTTCAGGTTGGGCCTTTTAAAAATATTATTTGTGAATCGGTTTACGCCAACTTTTTTTTTATTTTTATGGTAGCATAGGCATTTTTTTTGTAAACCACATTAGCAATTTGCTTAGCTCCAGCTGTCTAGTCATAGTTATTTTTTTTCTAAGAACAAATTGTAAGAAAACCTTGAATCGCATTTGAGGAAATGCAGTCTTGCGATTACTCAGATGGTGGTTGTATGTGGTGCCAGGGAATGTATTTGTATTTATTGTTTACTGGTTAGTGTACATTACACTGTCAGTGTATACCTCAAAAAGTGAAATAAAAAATTACATGAGCTCAACTGCTTGTTTCTTAGTGATAACACAAAAAAAAATGCAACAACAACAACAACAAATGAGAATCTATTGTACATTATGTACCGTCACTGGCAGGGTCTACACTTTAACTCATTCACTGCCAGACATGTACAAAAATGTGTCCACTCCAGTGCCAGGGTTTTTGTCATTTTCACTCAAATTGCAGGACCCACAGAATATTGAGTTTGAGGACTAAATAAACATTCAATTTAGTGTTTAGACTAAAGAGATAAAGAGTTAATTCCTGAATTATATGGTCTGGAGTTATCTGATCTTGAAATGAGGGCGGCTGTACAAACTACAATGCAATACATACATATTGATTTATATAATGCTTTAAAGGACAACCGGCGTCACTTTTTTGTTTCCTAACTGTAATCAGAAAAATGTTTTATAGCATCTAAAATACCCAAAACACGCAGTATGATATTTTTAGTCAAATGCAAAACACCAATAAAAATGACTTAAAGTGTCTAAAAAGTACTTCAATTTGAAACTGGCCACTTCCGCAGTGGCCAGTTTCAGAAGGTCCCGCCCCCATGTTCGTGGTGTCACGGCAAGACGTCTTGCCTTGCTGGAGAATCAAAACAATGGCTTCAGATTCGGAGAATATGCTTCCTTGTTACTCATCCAGTTATGAATATGATTCAAATAGTTCTGAAGAAGAAAGCATACATTTTTGGAATGGATTAAAGAATTTATTCCGTGTCATTTTGAGGCATCAGGGGTGGGAAATGTTGCACCCAAAAAAGGCAGAACGTGGCAACAAAGCTGTGTAAGGAATTAATCAGCCCGTTTCCACAGGCTGATAAATTCTTTACATGGAGCTTTGTCGCCCTCTTCTGCCTCTTTTTGGTCCTACACGACGTTTTCAGACCAAAGTACAGAAAAATGCATTGACGTGATGGAAGGACTGCTACAATGTGTCCTTTTTTCGGTCAGGGGGCGTTCCTTCAGTGATGTAACATACGGACTCGTCACCAACTCAAAAAACAAGACTTCCGGAATATTCAGCGCGAGTCTTAAAACGCAAAATATAGCTATATGCGGTGGAATCTTATTAAAATACGCTCAGTAGAAGTCATTTGAAGCCATTTTACAAATTATGGACACAACTTGTCCGGAGACGTCGGTTGTCCTTTAACAACAGCTGAAGTTGATTCAGCGATCAATACGTTGGCATTCACCTTGAGTCACCCTCCTTATTGTCCCCTCTGTCGACTTGTTTTCAGGGCATGTAAGGTTTTCAACAATAATAATAATAATAATAAATAATTTATGTGTTTTCCTTCTAATTTCGCCATCAACATGGATCAATTTAACGTTGTGTTGCTTCTTCATTCTTCTCATTCACCTCTTTTTCCTCATCTTTATTTGCCTCCTCCCACCTCCTCATCTTCATCCTCCCACCTCCTCATCTCCGTCGTCCTCCTCGCCCTCATCCTGCTTCTGCTCCTCCTCCTCTTCCTCACACGGGTTGCATCTGAGCTCGCAGGTCTGTTTGACATGCAGCGGGCTGGCAAGGCCTGGCGCGTCTAAAGGGCAGGGCGCCTACTGGCGAGAGACGCGCGCTCACTGACAAACAGCGTCCATCTGCGACCTTCAGAGTGCGGGTTCGCTTGGAAAAAAGACCCTCCAAGTTCAAGTTGAAAACAGCTCGGTTTCACTTGCATCGTCTTGAGAGGAGATTTCTCATGTGCGCAAAGGTGCTAACTAAATGCCACTAGTATGGATCACAGGATTACATTTGGAGCATAGCAGCTGTGACCGGTGTTTTCTTCCTCTTTGCGACGTATTTTCGTTCATGTGAATGCAAGTATTTTTGTTTGTTTATGGTGTGCTTTGCAATTGGCTGACAACCAGTCTCGGGTGTACCTTGCTTCTTCTCTGAAGTCAGCTGGAGTCGTCTCCAGCGCACCCTCAAATCTAATGATACATGTTCCTCTTTTTTCAGGCTGACTATACATGGTTGTTTTCTTCGGTTAAAAATGCCTTACTATTATATGGTGGTTTTTTTTGGGTAGGGGGGGGGGCTAATAATGTGTTACTATACATGGTCTTTTTTTTTCGGAAAAAAATGCCTTACTATACATAGTCATTTTCTTTACATATCACAACGTAGACTGCATGTGGCCTGACTCGTAGTGAAGTGGTTTGTCTGTTTGCTTCCCATCACGGAGGTTCAGGGTTCCATCTGACGAGGACCTTTCTGTCTGTCGTTATAATTAAAATCAACTGTATATGTTTCAGCAAAAAAACGGCTTACTATACATGGTCGTTTTTTTCGGCTAAAAACGCCTTACTATACATGGTTGTTTTTTCGGGTAAAAACACCATATTATACATGATAATTTTTTCAGTTAAAAATGCCTTACTATCAATGGTCATTTCTTTGGGCGATAAACGCCTTACTATACATGGTCGTTTTTTTTCAGCTAAAAATGCCTTACTATACATGGTAGTTTTTTCAGTTATAAAAATGCCTTACTAAACATGGTCTTTTTTTCGGGCTAAAAACGCCTTACTATATACATGGTCATTTTTTTCTGCTATAAACGCCTTACTATACATGATGGTTTTTTTCGTCAAAAGACACCTTACTATACATGGTCTTTTTTTTTTGCTAAAAACGCCTTACTGGGGCCTAAAAACGCCTTTCTATTTGATGTTTTTTTTCGGCTAAAAACGGTTTACGATACATGGTCTTTTTTTCGGCTCAAAACGCCTTACTATACATGGTCGTTTTTCGGCTAAAAACGCCTTACTACACATGGCCTTTTTTTTGGCTAAAAACGGCTTAATGTAAATGGTCGTTTTTTTCGGCTAAAAACGCCTTACTATACATGGTCTTTTTTCGGCTCAAAATGCCTTCCTATACATGGTCTTTTTTTCGGCTAAAAACGGCTTATGATACATGGTCCTTTTTTTTCGGCTAAAAACGCCATACTATACATCGTCTTTTTTTCCAACTAAAAACGCCTTACTATACATGGCCTTTTCCGGCTAAAAACGCCTTACTGTACATGGTCGTTTTTTCGGCCTAAAAACGCCTGACTGTTTTTTTTTTGGCTATAAACGCCTTACTATACATGGTCATTTTTTCGGCTCAAAACAGTCGGTTTTTTTGGGCTATAAACGCCTTACTATACATGATGTATTTTTTGGTTAAAAACGCCTTACTACACATGGTTGTTTTTTTCGGCAAAAAATGCCTTACTATACATGGTCATTTTTTTACATATCACAACGTAGACTGCACGTGGCCTGACTCGTAGTGAAGTGGTTTGTCTGTTTGCTTACCGTCACGGATGTTCAGGGTTCCATCTGACTAGGACGTTTCTGTCTGTCGTCGTAATTAAAATCAACTATATACGTATGTATGGCAAAAAAACGCCTTACTATACATGGACTTTTTTGGAGGGGCTAAAAACGCCTTACTATACATGCCAATTTTTTTCGGCAAAAACACCTTACTATCCATGGTCATTTTTTTGGGCGATAGACGCCTTACTATACATGGTTGTTTTTTTTCGGCTAAAAACGCCTTACTATACATGGTTGTTCTTTTGGCTATAAACGCCTTACTATCCATTATGTTTTTTTGGTTGAAAACGCCTTACTATACATGGTCTTTTTTTACATCTCACAACATAGAGTGCACGGGGCCTGCCTTGTAGTCAAGTGGTTAGTGTGCTGCTTACTGTCACGGAGGTTCAGGGTTCGATCCTGCCTCGGACCTTTCTGTCTATTGTCATAATTAAAGTCAACTATACATGTTTCAGCAAAAAAGCACCTTACTATACATGTTCATTTTTTTCTGTTAAAAATCCCTTACTATATATGGTCTTTTTTTCGGGCTAAAAACGCCTGACTATACATGGTCATTTTTTTTTCGGCTATAAACGCCTTACTATATACATGATGGTTTTTTTCGGCGAAAAACACCTTGCTATACATGGTCTTTTTTTCCTGCTAAAAACGCCTTACTGGGGGCTAAAAATGCCTTACTATACATGGTCGTTTTTTTCGGCTATTAAACGGCTTACTATATTTCATGTTTTTTTTCGGCTAAAAACGGCTAAAAACGGCTTATACATGATCTTTTTTTTCGGCTCAAAATGCCTTACTATGAATGGTGGGTTTTTTTTCGGCAAAAATGCCGTACTATACATGGCCGTTTTTTTTTGGCTAAAAATGCCTTACTATACGTGGTCTTTTTTGCAGCTAAAAATGCCTTACTATACATAGTCGTTTTTTTCGGCTAAAAACGGCTGACTACACATGGTCATTTTTTTCAGCTAAAAACGCCTTACTATACATTGTGGTTTTTTTCGGCTAAAAACGCCTTACTATACATGGTTGTTTTTTTCCAGCAAAAAACGCCTAACATACATGGTGTTTTTTTCCCGGCTAAAAACGCCTTACTATACAAGGTCTTCTTTTGTGGCTAAAAACGGCTTACTATACATTGTTGTTTTTTTCCAGCTAAAAACGCCTTACTATACATGGCCGTTTTTTTTTCCAGCTAAACACGCCTTACTATACATGGTCATTTTTTTCAGCTAAAAACGCCTTACTATACATGGTCGTTTTTTTCCGCTAAAAACGCCTGACTATATACATGGTCATTTTTTTCGGCTAAAAACGCCTTACTATACATTGTCGTTTTTTTTCGGCTAAAAACGCCTTACTATACATGGTCGTTTTTTTCCGCTAAAAACGGCTGACTATACATGGTCATTTTTTTTCGGCTAAAAACGCCTTACTATACATTGTCGTTTTTTTTTCAGCTAAAAACGCCTTACTATACATTGTGGTTTTTTTCGGCTAAAAACGCCTTACTATACATTGTGTTTTTTTTCGGCTAAAAACGCCTTACTATACATGGTTGTTTTTTTCCAGCAAAAAACGCCCAACATACATGGTGTTTTTTTTCCGGCTAAAAACGGCTTATACAAGGTCTTCTTTTGTGGCTAAAAACGGCTTACTCTCCATTGTTGTTTTTTCCAGCTAAAAACGCCTTACTATACATGGCCGTTTTTTTTTTCTTCAGCTAAACACGCCTTACTATACATGGTCGTTTTTTCCACTAAAAAAGCCTGACTATACATGGTCATTTTTTTCAGCTAAAAACGCCTTACTATACATGGTTGTTTTTTTCCGCTAAAAACGCCTGACTATACATGGTCATTTTTTTCGGCTAAAAACGACTTACTATACATTGTCGTTTTTTTTCGGCTAAAAACGCCTTACTATACATGGTCGTTTTTTTCCGCTAAAAACGCCTGGCTATACATGGTCATTTTTTTCGGCTAAAAACGCCTTACTATACATTGTCGTTTTTTTTCGGCTAAAAACGCCTTACTATACATGGTCGTTTTTTCCACTAAAAAAGCCTGACTATACATGGTCATTTTTTTCGGCTAAAAACGCCTTACTATACATGGTCGTTTTTTCCCGCTAAAAACGCCGACTATACATGGTCATTTTTTTCGGCTAAAAACGCCTTACTATACATTGTCGTTTTTTTTCCGGCTAAAAACGCCTTACTATACATGGTCGTTTTTTTTCACTAAAAAAGCCTGACTATACATGGTCGTTTTTTTTCACTAAAAAAGCCTGACTATACATGGTCGTTTTTTCCCGCTAAAAACGCCGACTATACATGGTCATTTTTTTCGGCTAAAAACGCTTACTATACATGGTCGTATTTTTCCAGCAAAAAACGCCTGACATACATGGTGTTTTTTTCCGGCTAAAAACGCCTTACTATACATGATCTTTTGCGGCTAAAAACGGCTTACTATACATGATCATTTTTTCGGCTAAAACCGCCTTACTATACATTGTCGTTTTTTTTCCGGCTAAAAACGCCTTACTATACATTGTCGTTTTTTTTCGGCTAAAAACGCCTTACTATACATGGTCGTTTTTTCCACTAAAAAAGCCTGACTATACATGGTCATTTTTTTCAGCTAAAAACGCCTTACTATACATGGTCGTTTTTTTCCGCTAAAAACGCCTGACTATACATGGTCATTTTTTTCGGCTAAAAACGACTTACTATACATTGTCGTTTTTTTTCGGCTAAAAACGCCTTACTATACATGGTCGTTTTTTTCCGCTAAAAACGCCTGGCTATACATGGTCATTTTTTTTCGGCTAAAAACACCTTACTATACATTGTCGTTTTTTTTCGGCTAAAAACGCCTTACTATACATGGTCGTTTTTTCCACTAAAAAAGCCTGACTATACATGGTCATTTTTTTCGGCTAAAAACGCCTTACTATACATGGTCGTTTTTTTCCGCTAAAAACGCCTGACTATACATGGTCATTTTTTTCGGCTAAAAACGCCTTACTATACATTGTCGTTTTTTTTTCGGCTAAAAACGCCTTACTATACATGGTCGTTTTTTCCACTAAAAAAGCCTGACTATACATGGTCGTTTTTTCCCGCTAAAAACGCCGACTATACATGGTCATTTTTTTCGGCTAAAAACGCCTTACTATACATGGTCGTTTTTTCCCGCTAAAAACGCCGACTATACATGGTCATTTTTTTCGGCTAAAAACGCCTTACTATACATTGTCGTTTTTTTTCGGCTAAAAACGCCTCACTATACATGGTCGTTTTTTTTCACTAAAAAAGCCTGACTATACATGGTCGTTTTTTTTCACTAAAAAAGCCTGACTATACATGGTCGTTTTTTCCCGCTAAAAACGCCGACTATACATGGTCATTTTTTTCGGCTAAAAACGCTTACTATACATGGTCGTATTTTTCCAGCAAAAAACGCCTGACATACATGGTGTTTTTTTCCGGCTAAAAACGCCTTACTATACATGATCTTTTGCGGCTAAAAACGGCTTACTATACATGATCATTTTTTTCGGCTAAAACCGCCTTACTATACATTGTCGTTTTTTTTCCGGCTAAAAACGCCTTACTATACATTGTCGTTTTTTTTTCGGCTAAAAACGCCTTACTATACATGGTCGTTTTTTCCACTAAAAAAGCCTGACTATACATGGTCATTTTTTTCGGCTAAAAACGCCTTACTATACATGGTCGTTTTTTTCCGCTAAAAACGCCTGACTATACATGGTCATTTTTTTCGGCTAAAAACGCCTGACTATACATGGTCATTTTTTTCGGCTAAAAACGCCTTACTATACATTGTCGTTTTTTTTCGGCTAAAAACACCTTACTATACATGGTAGTTTTTTTCCAGCAAAAAAACGCCTGACATACATGGTGTTTTTTTCCGGCTAAAAACGCCTTACTATACATGGTCTTTTGCGGCTAAAAACGCCTTACTATACATTGTCGTTTTTTTTGGGCTAAAAACGCCTTACTATACATGGTCATTTTTTTCGGCTAAAAACGCCTTACTATACATTGTCGTTTTTTTTCGGCTAAAAACGCCTTACTATACATGGTAGTTTTTTTCCAGCAAAAAACGCCTGACATACATGGTGTTTTTTTCCGGCTAAAAACGCCTTACTATACATTGTCGTTTTTTTGGCTAAAAACGCCTTACTATAAATGGTCGTTTTTTTTCCGCTAAAAACGCCTGACTATACATGGTCATTTTTTTCGGCTAAAAACGCCTCACTATACATGGTCGTTTTTTTTCACTAAAAAAGCCTGACTATACATGGTCGTTTTTTTTCACTAAAAAAGCCTGACTATACATGGTCGTTTTTTCCCGCTAAAAACGCCGACTATACATGGTCATTTTTTTCGGCTAAAAACGCTTACTATACATGGTCGTATTTTTCCAGCAAAAAACGCCTGACATACATGGTGTTTTTTTCCGGCTAAAAACGCCTTACTATACATGATCTTTTGCGGCTAAAAACGGCTTACTATACATGATCATTTTTTTCGGCTAAAACCGCCTTACTATACATTGTCGTTTTTTTTCCGGCTAAAAACGCCTTACTATACATTGTCGTTTTTTTTTCGGCTAAAAACGCCTTACTATACATGGTCGTTTTTTCCACTAAAAAAGCCTGACTATACATGGTCATTTTTTTCGGCTAAAAACGCCTTACTATACATGGTCGTTTTTTTCCGCTAAAAACGCCTGACTATACATGGTCATTTTTTTCGGCTAAAAACGCCTGACTATACATGGTCATTTTTTTCGGCTAAAAACGCCTTACTATACATTGTCGTTTTTTTTCGGCTAAAAACACCTTACTATACATGGTAGTTTTTTTCCAGCAAAAAAACGCCTGACATACATGGTGTTTTTTTCCGGCTAAAAACGCCTTACTATACATGGTCTTTTGCGGCTAAAAACGCCTTACTATACATTGTCGTTTTTTTTGGGCTAAAAACGCCTTACTATACATGGTCATTTTTTTCGGCTAAAAACGCCTTACTATACATTGTCGTTTTTTTTCGGCTAAAAACGCCTTACTATACATGGTAGTTTTTTTCCAGCAAAAAACGCCTGACATACATGGTGTTTTTTTCCGGCTAAAAACGCCTTACTATACATTGTCGTTTTTTTGGCTAAAAACGCCTTACTATAAATGGTCGTTTTTTTTCCGCTAAAAACGCCTGACTATACATGGTCATTTTTTTCGGCTAAAAACGCCTTACTATACATTGTTGTTTTTTTTCAGCTAAAAACGCCTTACTATAAATTGTCGTTTTTTTTCCGCTAAAAACGCCTGACTATACATGGTCATTTTTTTCGGCTAAAAACGCCTTACTATACATTGTTGTTTTTTTTCAGCTAAAAACGCCTTACTATAAATTGTCGTTTTTTTTCCGCTAAAAACGCCTGACTATACATGGTCATTTTTTTTCGGCTAAAAACGCCTTACTATACATTGTCGTTTTTTTTCGGCTAAAAACGCCTTACTATACATGGTAGTTTTTTTCTAGCAAAAAACGCCTGACATACATGGTGTTTTTTTTTCCGGCTAAAAACGCCTTACTATAAATGGTCGTTTTTTTTCGGCTAAAAACGCCTGACTATACGTGGTCATTTTTTTTCGGCTAAAAACGCCTGACTATACGTGGTCAACGAAAAGATGAAGGCAAAACAACCTGCCCTCCCTGATCTACGCTCCATATACATCCGCTTGAGCACGCACAATGGCATTTTCTCCCCAACAACTGCTCTTGTTTAGTATGCGCTTCCTTTGGTCTTGAGGAGGAATGATCCTCACTCTAATGAACTTGGGCCTGCCACTTGAATGTAAAACAGGATTTAACCCGTCTTCAATGTCAGGGCCCCTCCCCGGGGCTGCTTCAGACATCTCACACAGTCGTCGACGTGGGTACTGACACACACGCACGCACATGCACAACACACACACACTGCCATGCAACAACGAGGCACGTCTGCCTATGATCTCTCATCTTATAAATCGTGCGCACACAAAAACACACACACATTGTGTTTTTTGTCTTCATTTTCAAACCCATTTCGTCTTTGTTGAATCCATCAAATCCCACCGTGTGTCTTTGTGTCAAGGTTGAATACTTTTTTTTTTCTCCGCAAGAAATGTAGCTCGATACAATGCTTCATGGCTTGTTCTGTCTTATGACCCCTCCAGGGAACATGGCGGTCGACAACTCGGTTGTAATATTTCCACGACGGAAGCCGCCTTTATATGCTGTCCCAAGTGATTTTGGCATGTTTTATTTGAATTTGTGTGAATGTGATGACACGTACCGCGTAGTTGTTGGGCAGCATAATCATTTTGCATAGTTAATCTTTGGTCCTCGCAGTCCATGAGTGTTACTATGTTTTACTGTCTAAAGTGGTTCGAGGTCCTAAAATAAACACATCAAAACATAAACAATAGTAAGGCGGGGATAGAATTAGTGCGTTGTATTTTACTAAAGCTAAATAAATGTAAAAATATATACAAATAAATGTAAAAAAAATATTGTTCTCAAAATGTCTGTTTAGCATTAAGACTAACTAACTGGAAAATACATCGTTTTTTTAAAAAATGATCAATTTCCTAATCATTGCATTGACTAATTTTCGGAAAGAACTAAAAAGTTGTCTCATATTTTTTAATTTCGAAAACAAAACATTTAAAAAACATTTTGTTGATTAAATTGTGTGCCACCATAGTTATATCTTCTAAAACATTGCATAAAATATTATTACACTATTGGAATAGTTTTTTTTTCTTTTTAAAAATAACTAAGTACAAATTGAAATAGTTTCACTCCCTGGTATATATATATATATATATATACACACACACACATACATATACAGTAAAGTCGTTATATCGATATTCTCGGGAGTCTGAAAAAAATATCGATATAATCGGACTATCGATATATCCGATCCTGCGGCATGTAAATTTTCTCCTTGCGTTCATAGAAATAGTATCGTAATAAGCAGTACTATCAATATAACGAGACTTTACTGTATATATACATATACATATACATACACATATACATATATATATATATATATATTTATATATATACAACTTTGCTGCTGTGAAATGTAAATCTCTCCACTGCGAGACTAATAAAATGCAAATCCAATCCAATCCAATCCAATACACATATACATATACATATACATATACATATTATTGTTAATTTTTGACTTCAAGATGGCGCAGTGAGAGTGGCTGCCTTTCCAGCAGCTCCTGTATTTTGTCTTTCTACTTCTTTCTTTCCTTTTCTCTTCCTTTCATAACTTTGCTGCTGTGAAATGATGACGAAGGATGAAAGTCCTCCACTGCGAGACGAATAAAGGTACATCCAATCCAATCAAATAATTACAAATAATTATTTGTTGGGGGGTTTTATTCTTCATTTTATTATTATTATTCACTACTATGTTTATTGTAGGCTCTGATGTGCAGTTTTTTTTTTGTAAGCGCTCCATAAAGTTACATTATCAGAAGAATGTTCACGGTCAGAAAAATACAAGAATGGACAAACCAAACCTATGCCAAAAAATACATAAAAAAAAACAAAACAAAACAAAACAAAAACTACATATACATACACAAACACCAGAAAAGAGACTAATTTCCGCTACAGACTGGAATATTTTATTGTTATTGTCATCTGTATCACTGCATTTCCCGCCATTTTTTTTTTCTCTATACAGTTTTGTTCAATAAGCGGCTGGAGTATTCACAAGAATGCGATGATAACATTAGATTCACAGTGATAGGCAAAGGGGTTAGCTAATTATTTCAATTAAAAACGACACACACACACACGCACACACACAAACACACGCACACTCGCATAGACACACACACGCGCACACACACACGCACACTCGCATAGACACACACACACACACACTTCCAGAATCTGTGTGCTCGCTCATGTGACAAGTGCACTGTCAGACATTTTTCACGTCTTCTGAATTTGTATATTTCACAGATAGCACAACTGAGATTTGGAGAAGGAAAACAAACAAAACAAAAAAAAAGGTATGGCATTTTTCTGACACTGCAGAAAAAAAAGAACATAGGCGTAAGTTCACATCCTTATTTGCAGGCTTTGAAAGTGCTAAAGAATACAAAGAGGCGTCATTTTTTTATACTAGTATTCAAACTAGGTGATGATTTAAAGAATAACTGAAATCTTAACATAGTTTTCACAGTTTTATAGCTGTTCTGGTTACCCTTTTTTTTAAGGGATGACTGGAACCCCCCTTACCATCTCTACCCCCCTTCTAGTGAAACGCCACCACTTGTAAAAATGACGTATTCCCCAGTCGACTGACACTGGAAGTGTCTCCTGACCCGACTGTGACTTTAATGGCTGTCATTTTATGACCCGTTTTTTATGCTTCGTTACTTCATCAATGACTATTTATTCCCGCGGCTGCACGGCGATGCGGCTCGGATATTGCGATCATTCTTGCATTGTTTTCTGTTTCAAGCTGCGTCAAGTGCTTCCAGTTTGAAAACAAAATCAGTTAAGTGCTTAACTCATTCACTGCCAGACATGTGCAAAAAAAATGTGTCCACTCCAGTGCCAGGATTTTTGGCATTATCACTTGAATTCAAGGACCCAGAGAATATTGAGTTTTAGGACTACATAAAAATTCAATGCAGCGTTAGAAACCTTAGACTCTCTCAGAAAAAAAAGAGTTAATTCCTAAATAATTTGGGTCTGGAGTTATATGAGCTTGAAATGAGGGCAGCTGTCAAAAATGCAATGCAATACACTGTACATCGATGAAAAGGTTTCTTCAGCAGTCATCTGTACTTCTTTAAAGGTGTCAGACGACTAAAATTTTGCTGGTACCTTCAAAGAAGTACAGATGGAGGATGAAGAAACCTTTTCATCGATGGACCACTCCTATACGACTGAGAGCTTACACAGACGTAATGCAATACATACATATTGATTGCTGTGGCGCTTTAGCTATAACTGAAGCGTGAACAAAGCGCTAACATGGAAAAAAAGGAAATTCTGCCCCCTTGTGGAAGAGAAAAAAACATTGCCAGAGGCCATGGCCAGCGCTTTATCGGCACCCAAGCATGAAAAAACAAAACCCAAACAAATTTGGGAATGGCGCTGTACGTCATATTTTCAATTCCCGACTAAATTTGTGAATCGCAGTGAATGAGTTAAAAATAAAAAAAGACGAATAATCAAACATTTCCTCTTTTTGAAAAAAACAAACATAAAATCTATTGTGATGATATGGTGCAAGTGGTCACATATTCACAGTAAGAAATATCCCAATTTTGAGTCAAAAGGGGGCCATGACGGAGGGTGAATTATTTGACATTTTGTGGATATTTTTGGACAAAAAAAATCTACATTTTTTGGGAGGAGGTCTTGTACAAAACATATTGGGCGAAAGTCCCTGAATGACCCATTATTGGGACATTTTTTTGACCATATTATTTTCAGAGCGTTTCAAATTTATTTCAAAAATGATTTGACCGAATTTTGGGGGATGTTTTTGATCTAAACAACAGTCTCCCTAAACCCTGCTTGTCCCATGTCAAAGTCCCTTTTCCACCCATCATTTTTAGACCAACTCCTTGTAGAACATTTCCATGCCTCACTCTCAAACAGATGCGTCAAAAATAAACAAATTTAGGTTAAAGGACAACCGACACCATTTTTTTTGTTTCCTGACTGACATCAGAAAAACGTTTTATAGCATCTAAAATACCCAAAACACACAGGCTGATATTTTTAGTCAAATGCAAAACACCAATAAAAATGACTTAAAGCACAGGTGTCAAAGTCAAGGCCCGCGGGCCAAATAAAGGCATATCCAATCCAATCCAATCCAATCCAAATCCGGCCCGCCACATCATTTTTTTCGGCCCGTGAAAGCAAATCAAACTTGTTAAATTCCATGATGATTGCTAAAATCTGAGCCAAAATTTCATATTTTTGGATGTCAACCACAATAAAAGTCATTATTCTTGACTTCAGATTTGAAAACGAGTTATTCATTAATTTGCTGTGTGCTCTATATGTAATATTTGAAGGGATTTAAACATTCTAATGGGTTCCCCAAATTCATGACGGCCCTCGAGAGGAAACCATAACTACAATGTGGCCCGCGGCAAAAAATGACTTTGACACCCCTGACTTAAAGTGTCCCAAAACTACTTCAAAATGCCCTCGGAGATGGCGAGTTTCAGAAGGTCCCGCCCCCTTGTTCGTGACGTCACGACAGGACGTCTTCGCCTTGCTCTAGAATCAAAACAACGGGTTCAGATTCGGAGAAGATACTTTCTTGTTACTCACTATAAATATGGTTCAAATAGTTCTGAAGAGGGAAGCATAAATGTTTGCAATCGATTAAAGAAGTCCTTCCGTCTCATTTTGAGGCGTCTGGACTCCAATGTAGCGCCCAGAAAATGCACAAGATGGCGCCCAAGCTTTGTTGGAAATGGGCTGATTTGTCCGCTGGGAATTTGTGTCAACTAGTATCAAATAGTAGTCTTGGTGCAACACACAATGATTCACCATCGCGTTATTTATGTGTTTTCCATCTAATTTCGCCATCATCACAGATCAACACAAAGTTTTCAGACCAAACAAAGTCCCGCAAAATGCATTTATGTGCTTCAATATGTCCTTTCTCAGTCAGGGGCGTTCCTTCAGTGACGTGACGTGAGGACTCGTCACCAACTCAAAAACAAGACTTCCGGAATATTCCGTGCGAGTCTTAAAACGTAAAATATAGCTATATGCAGTGGAATCTTTGTAAAATACGCTCAGTAGAAGTCATTTGAAGCCATTTTACAAATTATGGACACAACTTGTCCGGGGGCGTCGGTTGTCCTTTAAGAAAAAAAGATCAACAGCCCCCTTGGTCAATTCCATCCCAGTTTTGGATTTGTTGTTTTGTACAAATAAATACATTTTTTTTGTCCCAAATGCTATTTGAGTGCTTTAAGAGGATACAACACCAATAACAAAAATATTGCTTTCATACAGAAACAGCATGACGCACAATAAACTCTGATGAATCATCAAGAAAAAAACATTTTTGTTTCAATTTCTTACATATGATGGAATGTCTGGGCTCATTATTATTCGTTATATTTTTGTCCCATCAATGTGCTTTTTAATGAGTGGCTCTTTTTTGTCATGATTATTATTTTCAATACAAAAAAACACTTCCCTTTGTTTGGAAGGAACCCCCAGAATCAAAGTGTCACTCAAAAAAAAAAGAGATTAATTATAATACTGCAATAATAAAAACCCATTACGGAGTTTCCATCTTCTTTTTCTTTTGTTTTTTTTCCCCGATTGGTGAAAGGGTTAATTGGGTTAATTGGGACGACGCTTGGCGGTGAGGTGAGGTTGCTGAGCTGAGGGTCATCATGGTTATTGTCTCTATTTACAATATGGCTTCTCTTGAGTAGAAGAAACACAGAAGTGGTCCATTGAAGATGAGTTCATTATTTCGCCGGAAAAAGTCTTGTCGAAGCTCCAACCGCTCGGCATCCTGTTTTTTTATTTTGTTTTTTATTATTACTATTATTATTTCAGTTTTCCAGATGATAAGGTTTCTTCAGTCGTCATCTGTTTTTCTTTGACGGTGTCAGACGACGAAAAGTTTCATCAGTGAACTCAAGTTGTGCTGGTAGCTCCGACCCTATACACAGGGTGACCCAAAAAGATGCTTACCCATTAAAAATTTCAATAGTGGCTTTGATTAAAAAGCTATTTATTTCAAATTACAACCACACATTATTGAGTTTTTGGAAGACCATTCACCAGAGTTTCAGCTATTTCTGTTATTTTTTTGTGAATTTATGGCTTTCCCAAGATGTGTTGCAAATGTCCACCATTTCGTTGCAAGCAAACCTGTACTCGTCTGTCCTCTTTTGGGAAGGTGACCCAAAAAGCAGCGTCCTACCGAGTCCCTCACTGCAGCAATGTTTTCTCCCAAAAGAGGAGTGTGAAAAAGTGATTGATAACTTTGTCAGACGAGTACAGGTTTGCTTGCAACAAAATGGTGGACATTTGGAACACATCTTGGGAAAGTCATTAATTGACTAAAAATTGACAGAAACTCTGGTGAATGGTCTTCCATAAACTCAATAATGCGTGGTTGTAATTTGAAATAAGTATCTTTTTTCATCAAAGCCACAATTGACATTTTCATGGGTACGCATCTTTTTGGGTCACCCTGTATATCCCTACTGTCCAAAGGTGGCGGTGCCAGACCTCTGCTCTGCTCGTCTAAATTTGGGGGGAGCAGTGGACTACTCCCTGAAGCTAATCTGATTACTTATTTTGTTCTGTCTAATTATGTTCTATGACTGGCCACATCAGCTCTGGTATCACATCATCAGCATGACCAAGCCTATGTGGTAACGATCTAAGAAGTCTGTTGTAAGCACGATCTAAATTAAACCTCAAACGTGTTGGCACAAACGTCTGACACCTTCAAAGAAGGACAGACGACGGCTGAAGAATCCTTTTTGTCGATGGACAACTCCTGTATGACTGAGAGTCTCCGCAGACGTTAGTTTTCCAGAATCAGCGTCAGCTTGTCCGGTGGTGAAATAAATGTTCCCCCAGCGGCGCCCTGTCACACTTTTGCAGTCGTTGAAGTCCAATTAGCGACATCCTCAGAGGCTTAATGTCCCGACGCGGACGTCTTTTTCCATCGTCTCAGTCTTCCTCGGAGCCGGCGGCCCCCCGCAGGCCGTTCATGCAGAACGGCAGTCCGGAGGGGAAGGGGCTGTCCGAAGGGGAGAAGCCGCTGAAGGGCGGCAGGCCCGCCAGTCGCTGCAAGTGAGGGAAGAAAGCCGGCGTGGGTCCCTTGTGGTGGTCCGACCGCAACTGCAGCCCGTCCCCGTGTCCCACCGCATGGTGGTGGGAAGGGGGCAGCTCGGGGGGAGCGTAGCGGATCGTGCTGTGGGCGTACAGGCTCTGGGGGCCTTGGGGTCCCAGGGCGAGGGGATGGAAGAGGACCCGCCCCGCCGCACCCCCCGCGGCCAGTCTCTGGAGGAGCTCCAAGTCGGGGCCGCCGCCGCACCGAGCGACCGCCCCCGCCGCGGCCCGTTCCTCGCGCGGCAGTGGGGACGAGACGGGCATGACGGGAGACAAAGCCGGGGACGGAGGCGTGAAGAGGCCCTTGGGCGGCGCTTCGCTGCTGGACGAGGAGTCGGGTACGGGGGTGTTGGGACTATCCCCGTTGAGGCTGCTGGAGGGAGTGTGCGCGTGAGAGGGCTGGGGCTGGCTGCTGTGTGACCCCCAGCGCCCCCCCGTGGCCAGGGCTTCGTGTTCCGTCTTGATGCTGGCGGACGGGGTCACCACGCTCTTCAGCTGCTGGATCACAGCTCGCCCGTTGTGTACCCGCCCCCCCCTGTCTCCTCTCGTCGGGGCGTCTGCGCCCCCGCTCGGCTTCCCTCCGCTGTCTTCTTGTTTCAATTTGTCACCATCCCCCCCCTGCTGCCAGTCGGACTCCTCGTCCTCGTCTTCGTCCTCGTCCTCGCCCTCGCTCTCGCTGGCCAGGTCCGAGGAAGCCGACACGCTCTCCTCGGCGTGCCTCAGCTCGTCCAGACGGCGGCGGCTGTCAGGGGGGACGCCCTCCGGCTCGGATCTCAGCGGGCGCTTCCTCCTGTTCTCTGATTGGACAGCGGCGCTGGTGGTGAACTTCTCTCTAGTTTTCGTGTCGCGGTCGCTCTTTCCCGCTGAGCTCTTTGCTGGCTGAGAGCCTGAGGAGAAGGGATTGCAATGGAACAGTTCATGGCTTTCTTTCGTAGTACAGTCACCGCCACTCGCCTTCACAGGTTGTAAGTTAGTGGGCCTGCTACTTTTATTTATTTATTTATTTATTTATTTATTTATTCATTCATTCATCTCATCTCATCTCATCTCATCTCATCTCATCTCATCTCATTCTCCGTACCGCTTATTCCTCATTAGGGTCACGGGGGTTGCTGGAGCCTATCTCAGCTGTCTTCGGGCACGAGGCGGGGGACACCCTGAATTGGTTGCCAGCCAATCGCAGGGCACACAAAGACATACAACAGTCACTCTCACACTCACGCCTAGGGACAATTTGGAGTTTGTCAATCTGCCTGCCATGCATGTTTTTGGAGTGTGGGAGGAAACCGGAGGACCCGGAGAAAACCCACGCGGGTCCGGGGAGAACATGCAAACTCCACACAGGGAGGCCGGACCGGGATGCGAACCGGCGACCTCTGCACTGTGAAGACGGTGTGCTAACCACTCGACTACCGGGCCGCCCTTATTTATTTATTTATTTATTTATTTATTTATTTATTTATTTATTCTTTCATAATAAAGTCAACACCCCTCTCCTTCTCAAGTTGTAAGTTAGTGGTTCTGCAATTTAGTTTTATTTATTTATATATGGAGTTATAATAAGAATAATAATAATAATACATTTCATTTATAAGCACCTTTCAAGGACACTTTACAGTCACAGGATATTTTTTCTGCGGGTGAGCAGCGGCAGACACGCGCCAGCGTTCACTCAAACCGAAAGTAACATAAAGTGCTGTATCTCCTTCAGTGTTCCCGACCTTGACTAAGTCCTTGTAACCTGTATTTATGTATTTATTTATGTATTTATTTGTGTATTTGTCTTTATTTATTTATTTATTTATTTATTTATTTATTCATTCATTCATTCATTCATTCATTCACTCATTTGTTTGGATGGACCTATTCTGTTGTAATTTTTGGGCCACAGAACATCCCAAAAATCCTGACAACTACTCCATTTTTAACCTTTGCCAGAAAGCTTTGAAGTCAAGATTTTCAAATCTAACTAATACTATATCACTGACAAATATTGTAATCATAAATAAATAATACATTTCATTTATAAGCGCCTATCAAAACTCTTAAGGTTACGTTACAGTCACAGGATACGTTTTTTTTGTGGGTGAGCAGAAGCAGCAACACGCGCCAGCGTTCACTCAACCCTGAATAACTCAAATAGATGGAAAGCTAGCTAGCGGCGCTAATACTGTAGCTATCTAATAGCTAGCGAGGTAGCTAGCTAGCTATATAGCTAATAGCTAGCTAGCTGGATAGCCAGCTAGATAGCTAATACAGTAGACAGCAAATAGATGGCAAATACATAGCTAGCTATGTAGCCAGCTAGGTAGCCAGCTAGATCGCTAGCTTGATAGCCAGCTAAATAAAAAGAAGTCAAAAGGGGAAACTTTTCACACACACGCACTAAATTGTAATTGACAAGCGGAAGCAATAAAGCCTTCAAGTGCCATTTACAAAAGAACAAACAAAAAAAGCCGTCAGTAATTCTGAAAAACTAAAACTTGAAACAAAAATTGACACCAGTAGCAAATTCATGTCAGTAAAAATTCAAGTAAGTAAACAAATGCAAAAAAAAAACAAAAAAAAAAAAAAACTTGTAGTTACGCTGCGTTAAAATTCAACCCAGGCTACAGTTCCGCTCACAGAGTATTATAAGATGTTGCGGCATCCTACCTCTGGCCTGCGGGGAGTTGTTTGTGGGAGGGGAGCTGACTCGAAGTCGTTCGGCTCTGACGCTTTCAGGCAGCTGCAGCAGATCCAGAGGAGTATCGGGCAACTCCGTTCGACTGGTGGGGTGAAGAAAATTCAAAATTCTTATCAAAACAGATTGAAGGGGGAAAAAAATACCCTCGTCACAGCTTTGAATAATTACACCGCAACATCAAACGTTGGCGCCCACCACAGCGACACAGTGTCACGCGGCAAACAGGCCTTGCCCCGAGAAACAGACATGAGCCCACCTATAAACAACCCTCCTCTCCAAAACGGTGGAGGCTGTTGTGGAAGTTAATGAGCTCTTGTAATTACAGCGCTTAATGAACTAAAACACTATTCAAGCCCCAAAATTCTGACATCAGTTTGTTGTAATTATATGGACTCAGTCCAATTAGCATCAACATTCATCCTACTCTTTTTTGGTCCCACCGCTCGAACACGGTATCATGCATTTAATCTGTGTGTGCGTGCGTGTGTGTGTGTGTATGTGAGTGACTGTGTGTGTGTTATGCGATGGTCTAACGTTTGTGCAATAAGTGCGTCACTAATAGTCTGTCATTAAACATTGCGTAATTCAGGGGTGTCAAAGTCATTTTTTGCTGCGGGCCACATTGTAGTTATGGTTTCCTCTCGAGGGCCGTTATGAATTTGGGGAACCCATTAGAATGGTTAAATCCCTTCAAATATTACATATAGAGCACACAGCAAATTAATGAATAACTCGTTTTCAAATCTGAAGTCAAGAATAATGACTTTTATTGTGGTTGACATCCAAAAATATGAAATTTTGGCAATCAATAAAAACAATTAAAACTAAAATTTAAATTCCAAAAACCTAAACCTAAATATGTATTTAAATATATATATATATATATATATATATATATATATATATATATATATATATATATATATATATATATATATATATCTTATCCTGTAAAAACAATAGATTGAAACCAAGTTCACAGAGCATAATTTTTTTTTGTTCTTCAAAAAAGATAAATACAATACTATTGAATACAGTTACATCTATCAAATATTATTTCAGTCTTCTGACATTTCTATTATGTATAGAATCCTTTGTTTTTATCTTTTCACCCCCCCCCCCGTCCTATTCAATTTTGCTGCTGTAGATTGAAAATGTACCCATTGTGAGACCATTAAAGGCTTTTTGATTCTGGTTATGAAATAATAAATAATACAAAGGATTGAACAAAGAATTGAATGATCAAATAAATTGTTCCTGATTCTTTAAATACACTCTATTGACAACGAATTAAAAATATATATAATATATATAAATATATCATAAAAACCAATAGCGGCGAATGTAAAATTACCCCAAAAAATTAAAAAATAAACAAATAGTGTTCATTACACGCAAATTAATTAATTAATGAGCCATCTTTCCATTTTTTTGATCATCTTTATTCTCACATTGGGGGGGGGGGCACTGATGCCTATCCCAGATGAGCAATAGATATTAATTTTGATATGAATGATCAAAAACTACACTAAATTAAATTAATAAAGATAAAAAAAGATGTGCAAAGTTAATGATCAGGGGATTTCCTTTCCAATCATTCATTATCCAATAAATAATTTAATACACACAAATAACTACATTTGCATTATCAAACGGAATTGAATACAAGAGCAGCAACTAAATTCCCTCTTGGCAAATACCATAAAAAATACTAATGATTTATTTACCATTTCAATGGTCATTTTGTCCGTTTACATTTCCTCCGGTACAGTTCAGTTGTATTTAATGTTTTATTTTTTAACGCTTTCAGGAACAGCGCTGACGACAGTGGACATTATAGCGCGTTGTTGGATTACAGGCTACAATATCAAGTTCAATGTCAATCATGATTTTAAGTGTGTTCCTATCTTCAATACAAATGCAGTGTGAATGTGACAGTGGTCTGCAAAAACATCCAATATAGATTTTAGGAATAAAAGCTCCAGAATAAAGCTTTTGTATTGTGAATATATTATGCAGTTGATAACGCTGCGACCTCAAATGAGGGTATTCTCACATTATTTTTCCCCCATCGAATATCTGTCAGCGCTTAACCCATCAACCCTAATGGGCCCCGATGATGCCTTTTCTTTCATGTCAGAAACTTTTTCCATTTATCCTCATCAGCTGTTGGACTCAGTCAAATCTCATTTCATCATCCATGTCTTCAAAGCCAGTGTGAACACAGCTTGGTGCTCCGCTTCATTTTACCGAAACTGACCTGAGGACGCAGTTGACCCAGATGACGTTGCGCTCGTGGGGGGCTTTGTGGTTTATGGATACGGTGGCGGTGGACTGAATCCACAGGTAGCCGCCTCTCTTCTGGAGCCAGCGGTAGTACCCTGTCACTACCTGGCCTTTCCTCAACACTGGGGAGAGCGGACGGGGGAGGGGGAGTGTGGCAGTTGGAGAGCCTTAATTTAGTATTTGTTCCATAGATTTTTAAAAAAGTATCATCTCGAGAAATGAGATGGTTTAAGGCAGGGGTGTCAAAGTCATTTTTTTGCCGCGGGCCACATTGTAGTTATGGTTTCCTCTCGAGGGCCGTTATGAATTTGGGGAACCCATTAGAATGTTTAAATCCCTTCAAATATTACATGTAAAGCACACAGCAAATTAATGAATAACTCGTTTTCAAATCTGAAGTCAAGAATAATGACTTTTATTGTGGTTGACATCCATAAATATGACATTTTGGCTCAGATTTTAGCAATCATCATGGAATTTAACAAGTTTGATTTGCTTTCGCGGGCCGAAAAAAAATGATGTGGTGGGCCGGATTTGGCCTGCGGGCCTTGACTTTGACACCTGTGGTTTAAGGCGTTTAAGAATACAATTTCTTATTATTGTTATGAATATTGCCCACCGATATGACAAACTGAAACTTTATATGAAGCACTTTGTCTGTGTATTCATATTGTATGTCAGATTGTTACATTGCAATACTGTAATAAAAACACACACAAAAAGTCCACATTTGCATGACCTTCCCAGTAGTAGAGGTTATGATTAGCACTACATAGAAATACCAGCAGAGGGCGCCAATGACATCACAACAAGAAGGATTGAACAGGCTCTCCTTGAGAAGCGTCTGGCGGCTTGGAAGGACACTCACAGTCTTCATGGCTCTGTCGCAAGTTCTCCAGATCCTCCACGTAGATGAAGTGGTAACAGGTGCGTCCAACCACCTCTGCGGGCGTCAGGTCCATGTAGTCGGATATCCTGCATTTGCATACAAGTCAGTCATGCAAAAATTGAGGATTTTAGCTCAGGGCGGCCTACCACGCTGGACGAAGTGCCAGTCAATCACAGGTAATTCACACACACACATGAAAAATATCGGAGTTAATTAGATGTCGGATGGACAACAGAATCTGTATTTTGAACAGAGCTGAAAAAGTAATCACATTTAATATATTGGAATGCAATTTTAAAATTAGAAAAACAGCAATTGTGTAGAAAAAAATGCTAAAACTGCATTCAGTCAGTCAGCTATTATTTATATACGTATGTACGATTACTATATTTTCTGGAATATAAGGTGCACCGCATTATAAGGGGCACCTTCAATGAATGACATATTTTAAAACTTTTTCCATACATAAAGCGCACCGGATTATGAGGCGCATGGTCAGCTTTTGAAAAAATATTTTCTTTTAGGTGTCCCTTATAGTGCAGAAAATACTAATAACTCAAAAATATTAGGCAGGAACAGTGGTGCTTGCCACTCCTAGGCCTTCAGTAGTGCTACGTCTGAATCAGTCCACAGCCGTGAGTGTGGTGTGATTTACTACACGTCCACTGGAGGGTGTTGATAGCCAGGAAATAACTTGAAGAAACGTAAGAAATACTGTCATTAAACTGTTCATATTTTTACTATGACCGTGTGGATTCATTATAACATCATAAAATTGTAATATTATTTGCTATTTTTGCTAGCTTCGGAGCTATCCAATCGTTTTTAATCACGTCCATCTATTCTTGAAAAGTCCATCTTGAAAATGGCTTGAACAGTAAATTTCCAACCAAATCCATTTATTCTCCTCCTTCAGCCATTGTGGGTTGACAAAACCACTATTAAATCAACACAATATTCAGGTAACATCCGACTTACGGTCGAGTTTCGTTCTGACCAAATTGTCTTAAGTTGAAATGGTCGTAAGTCGAAATCCATTCAAAATTTTGAATAGAGACTCGGAGGCTAAACGACTCGCAAAGTCCCCCCTTTGGTGACATCACAAGGTCGATTGTTGTGCACGAGTGAGATGCACGTACACGTTGCACGTACATGTACACGTTGCCGGCCTGCTAGCGCGTTGTAGTGCCAGGCGTAGAACAAAAAATTCAAAAATAGGGTCTGGAGGTCGTGGTTGGAAGTATGGGTGGTTCTAAGTCTAAGTTTTGACTCCCCAAAGAAATCCAAAGCCACACCTGTTCTCGCAGTAGGTGACCTGCAGGTCCATGTTGACCCTGAAGACAAACATGTGGCTTTCCATGCGGACCTCATTGAGCGTAGAAGGGGGGAGTGTGTGAGCCAGCACCACCATCCCCATCGGCCGGGGCATGGAACGTGCTGTTCCGGGGACGATTGCGGGCCGGTAACGTATTCTCCCGGTCACGTGGATCACCTAAAGATGAGAAAACACACACATATATACACACACACATGCGGAACGTAAACAAAATGTGTCCACTCCAGTGCCAGGGTTTTTGTCATTGTCACTCGAATTCCTGGCCCCAATGAATATTGAGTTGTAGGTCTACATACATTACGACATACTCTTCTTTCATCAGAAAAATAGTACATAGTATGGGTCTGGAGTTATATGAGCTTGAAATGAGGGCGGTGGTCCAAAATACAATATAATGCAATACATACATTGGATGGGATTTACCTTTATTAATCTCGCAGTGGAGAAATTGACATTTCCAGTTGTGAAGTGAAGATGAAAGGAAAGAAAAAGTAGATAAACAAAATACAGGAGCCACTGTAAAGGCAGCCACACTCGTGGCGCCATGTTGAAGTCAAAAGAACAAAAAAAAATATGCCAACACAAAGACACAGAGAGTCAATCATTTTTAAGCACTTTCTGTACCCACTTTGTTACATGAAGCATTTTAGAGATGAAAGAGGAGAGGATCAAAGTGTCCTTTTCACCAGTGGATCAGGGACGTCCTGGTGGAATGTGCACGTCTACTACAAGCTAAATGTTGAAAGCAAGCACGAAGCTCACGTCTCTTGTCTCATGTGAATCCGCTTCAATTCCAAGCCGCGATGGGTACATATTGGTTTGTATAGCCCTTTAATAACAGCTGAAGCTGGAACAAAGCACTGACATGGAAAAATGGGAAATGCTGCCCCCTTGTGGAAAGGAAAATGAAAACCTTGCCAGATGCCATGGCCAGCGCTTTATCGGCACCTAAGCAAGAAAAAAAGTAAACCTGAACAAATTCGGGAATGGCGCTCTATGTCATATTTTCCATTCCCGAATAAATTTGTGAATGGCAGTGAATGAGTGAAGATGATTGGATACAATCTAGTGAATCAAATCTCATTGAAACCAAAGCTCTGGCTTTGCGCCGCAATAAAAGGCAGCGCACAGCTATTCAGTGTGAAATAAGGTCAAAGCAATAAAACACAGTGAAAACGACCATCTTGACACTGCTGTGAAACACCAGTAGAGCAAAACAATGTGACAAGGTGCGGCTTGTTATTCTTTCATGCACAAAACAAGGACATATAGGACGTGGCACTGAGTACACCTACGCAATCTAATGAAATCCCCAAAACACATAAAAATGCTTAGTTTTGACTGTGAATGTTCTCTTTGTGCTGGTACCTGCTAAAAACATACACGCTAACTTCACTGAAATTTCAACACCATACATTGGGGTGAATGTGCGCTTGGCGATCTGCAATTAGTCCAGGTTGCGCCTTGCCTGTTGCCGAACGTCGGCTGGGATTGGCTCCAGCTACGTGCTTTAGGAAATTAACCTATAAATTGTGTTATAAATAAAGAGTCAAAATTCCAAAATACCCCCAGGTTAGGTTTACTGTGTCACCAGTGTATAACAGTAAAATACTGTAAGCATTTTTTTTTTGCTGCAGGCACACCAATTTTTGGCATAGAATACCTTGATTCAAGTTGGAAATGTGAAATTAATGTTCTTCTTTTTGTCTTCTTGTTTTTTAATTGGTTTTTAACAAAATATGGCGTAGAGCGCCATTCCTGAATTTCTTTGGGTTTTGTTTTTTCATGCTTCGGTGTCGATAAAGCGCTGGCCATAGCCTCTGGAAGTTTTTTCTTTTCCACAAAGGGGGCAGCATTTCATCTTTTTTACATGTTAGGGCTTTGTTCCAACTTCAGAGCGATATTAACCAATATGTATGTATTGCATTGTATTTTGGACAGCCACCCTTATTTCAAGCTCATATAACTCCAGACCAATATAATTTAGGAAATAACTAATTTTTTTCTGATGAAAAAAGACAGTCTAAGGCAGGGGTGTCAAAGTCATTTTTTGCTGCAGGCCACATTGTAGTTATGGTTTCCTCTCGAGGGCCGTTATGAATTTGGGGAACCCATTAGAATGTTTAAATCCCTTCAAATATTACGTATAGAGCACACAGCAAATTAATGAATAACTCGTTTTCAAATCTGAAGTCAAGAATAATGACTTATTGTGGTTGACATCCAAAAATATGAAATTTTGGCTCAGATTTTAGCAATCATCATGGAATTTAACAAGTTTGATTTGCTTTCGCGGGTCGAAAAAAATGATGTGGCGGGCCGGATTTGGCCCGCGGGCCTTGACTTTGACACCTGTGGTCTAAGGTTTCTGACACTGCACTGAATGTTTATGTTGTCTTGAAACTCAATATTCTGTGAGTCCTGGAATTCGAGTGAATATGACAAAAAACCTTGGCACTGGAGTGGACACATTTTTGCACATGTCTGGATGTGAGTGAGTTAAGTTTCGATATATTTTGGGATCCCGGTGCCTTGAATTGGTTTGGCCGCCTTGATGATAAATATAAAGTCAACATCGATGAAAAGGTTTCTTCAGCCGTCATCTGTACTTCTTTGAAGGTGTCGGACGTTTCGCTTCTTTTCCAAGATGCTTCTTCAATAAACTAAAGTCTTACTGGTAGTATCGGCCCTATATATATATATATATATCCCTACTGTCCAGACATGGCGGTGCCGGACACTGCTATGATAGGTCCTTTAGTTCGCTGATCTTGGATAAGAAGCGAAACGTCCGACACCTTCAAAGAAGTACAGATGACGGCTGAAGAAACCTTTTCATCAATGGACCTGTACGACTGAGAGCTTACACAGACATAAAGTCAACATGTTAAGAAGCTGATATCGCAGTCAAATATAAGAAATTCTTATAATCATTATATGCTTGCTTAGTCAGAATCATATTGCATTTAGTCGCTAGTTTACTTAGGGTGTGTAATAGGGTGTTTGGGAGACCCAGAGATCGGAAACCCGCTTTCTGCTAGGTGACTATACATTTTTCGGGGGATTGTGCGTTACAAAAATACAAAATCAAAGCACAAACATTTCTTTTTTGGCAATTCTTCATCAGGAAATGTAGGCGATATTTTTTTTCCTTAGTTGAGGACGTGTCTTGTTTTGAATTATACTGCCAGTATGTATAGAACAAAATGAGGTATTCAATGAATTATTCTGTCTTTTTAATTTCCTTTCATTATATTACATTACATTATATTACGTTACCTTATCTTATCTCATCCTTATCTTATCTTATCTAATCTCATCTCATCTTTTTCTTTCGGCTTTTCCCTTCAGGAGGTCGCCACAGCAAATCAGGGTCCTCCATCGTTAGAGGTTTGATCCACATGTTTGTTTTGGCCAAGGTTTTACGTCGGATGCCCTTCCTGAAACAACTCTCTGTATTTATCCGGGCTTGGGACCGACACAAGGAGACTCATGTCCCTTTGTGACTACAGAACAAGTAACTCGCTCAGTAAAAGGCTCCCAAACATGTTACGTTACGTTACATTACGTTATATTATATTATTGATGTTTATGTTATTTTATTGTATTTATTTTTTGCTGGATTGGAAGCCATTGTGTACCTAATGAAGTTTTCCAGTGTGCCGTACTATAGGTAGAAAATTCGGAGTGACCTTGTATCCGGAGGATTTGACGTGTAGCCCTCTCTTGGTGAGCGTGGACTTCATACGAATGAAGAAACCTCTGTCTGGAGGTTCATCAGTGGGAGAGTGAGGACTGGATGGCGCTGCTGGGGATTACAGAGCGCGAGATTAATCATGGCTGTTCATCTCGTGCGCTGGCAGTCATTACCGTACCGCTGGGCTCGGGCGTGCCGGCCAGGGAAGAGGCGGAGGCCGAGCTGGAGGGAGCGCTCTCTGGGCCCACTTGGCAGCCGGCCTCTGCCCGCAGGTGGGGCCTGATGCCCAGCCGCTCGGCCATTTCCACATGGTCGGCCGGGTGGATGTAGTCGAACACGCTACTGCCCGTGAGCTCCACCTGAGGGCGGACACACACACTTGTTGACAAAAAAAACCAGAATCACACACTGTACACACACCCACCAAGAAAAAAATCAATATGTGTTATGACAGGAAAATGAAAACCTTGCTCTGGGTTACAATTTCAACAAGGCGTGTGGCGCTTGTAAGACATTCTCCCCATACGCACACGTTCCAAGTCTCACAGGACCAAGCGACGCCACAGTAAGACTCAAATAACCCAGCATGATAAAAATCAATTGTATGTCCTGATTAAAAATGGTTCAATTCTAAATATCTCTGGAGGTCGCATCACTATTCTTTTTTTTTTTTCTTCCACCCCGTTCCTTCATTTAGTCACCGCCAGCAGTCCATCCCGGCAGGCATAAAGAGCTCAAATCACCCGGCGTGATCCCATCATCACAATACATCATAGTCAAATCTCCAATCATTTAAAGGCAATAATGGCACCGCTCTTGCATGGCATCCATAAAAGCACCACAATCGGAGCAGGTGCGACTCAGCCTGATGTTGAACGTGTGTGCGTGTTGGATGTACACGCAGTTTCTATTACATTTGAGAAGGAGTATATGTGTTTGTGTGATTGTGTGTGCCAATAGCATTCCATCTGATAACGTTGTGGCTGCAGCAGCCTCACACCCTTGTCTGTAGGACACAGCCATTTATTACCGGATTAGAGCCATTTACTGCGGGCTTTATGGGAGCTTCAGCAAGCCCTCAAGGACAGCCGGGGAAAAGCAGCCCCGGCACTGCAAACAGTGATGGGATAGGTGTTGGGAGTCTCCGACAAACCGGCACATCACCATTTTATTTTCGCAATCAACTGCCTGGAATAGGTTAGTATTAAAGAGAAACTCTAAACTGGCAAGACTCATGACCAAGGCTAGAAATGTGATCATATTGCTTCTAAAATTTCAAGGTTTTGTTACTTCCTCAAAATAGTCAAAGGCTGAGCGCCATCTTGCTGACTCAGTGGTATTTCATGTTCTTATGCCCGCAACATGGTGGCATTTTGCTGACTCACTGAGCTAAAAAGAAGTCAGCAGGTCCCAGAGCAGTGATCCGTAAAGTTTAAAACTACAGTACTATCACTAATATCTACTTGATTTTATTTCATAGTCATCTGGAGAATAGGAACATATCGCAATTACCAAATCATATTGAGATTGAACACCATCACCACAAAGGGCAGTTTCTTTATTAGCTTTCATGCACATGTAAACCAATTTTTCAAACGTCGTATCGAAAGCTTTAGCTGTTGTTAAAGTGCGATATAAACCAATAAGTCTTTCATTTCATTTTGGACGGCTGCCCTCATTTCAAGCTCATATAACTCCAGACACGATGGATGGATGGATGGATGGATGGATGGATGGATGAAGGGATAGTTAGATACCGCAGGCTAGCTAGAGTGCTAGCTATATAGATCACTAGTTAGCTAGATTGCTAGCAAGCCAGATTGCTTGGCAGATCAGCAGATTGATTACCAGATCACTCGCCAGATCGCTCAATCTGGCTGGATGGATGGATGGGGGGATGGATCGATTGATAGATGGATCGATGGATCGATGGATAGATGGATCGATGGATCGATTTCTAGAAGGATAATAACTTCGCCTCTGCTCCAGTGAAAGATACAAAATCCCATCGCCCCTTGGAAGCATTGAAGACAACATTGAGAGACAAGCAGGACCTCATGGGTTTTACGATGAGGGGGCAATGGAGAAGGGTCGCCTTAAGACCGATGCGAATACTATCACTCCATCACCGACAGAAGGGAGGGATTGAAGACCGAGATCAGACAGAGAGGAGGCGATGAGAAGCAGACGCAGCCATTGAGAGGATGAGTCAGGCTCAGACATAAAAAAACAGGTATAGGATACGGCACGCACAGTGGGTGGGGGGTGTGGAGGGGTCGGGGAGGGGTCGGGGAGGGGTAATTGGGCGGCGGGGTGCGGCAACGTGAGGAGAGACCCAGATCATTCATGTGCGTGTGTTACGGCTAGACAGCCTGTTTTTTAATACCATTGAGTGTGTCATTGTTTGCGTGGCCTGCACAGACATGGACGTGCATGTATGTATTGGGATGAGAAGGAGGAAGAGGAGAAGAAAACCAAGGAGGAATGCGGGGGGGGGGGGGGGGGGGGAGAGGGGGCAGCAAGCAGGGGGAAGGAGAGACATGATATAAATAATAGCAAGGAGGGTTTAATATGTATGAGGCATCCGGGCAGTGGTCCACAACACACTCACAGTCCTCACTGACTGATGGAAGAGGAGAGAGGTGGGGAGGGATGGCAAAGGGGGGGTTAAGGTAGAGGGGGCGGGGGGAGCGGGGGCTGCATACTAACCATTCCCAGATCAATTCTCTCCTCCCTAGTCCAAGCATCCAGCTTCTCTTCTCTTTTCCCCATTTATCCCCTTTCTCCCCCCCTTCCCCGTTATGTCCCTCCCGCTTCCAATCTCCTTGATTTCATCCATCCTCTCACCCTCCGCTGCTTCCCATCATGCATTCTGCCGCGTGGCCTTATTCCAGGCCGGGGGGACCCCGGTGAGAGGAGCAATGATACGAGTGGGCGTCTGGGGAGCTGTGGGTTCGATGCGGTGGGGGGAGGGGGATGTGGGGAGACGGGACGGGCCTGGCTGTGCCCTTGGTCAAGGTGTGTGACCTGGGCTTAAGCCGGTTAAGCATCCGCACCCCCCCCCCCCTGTCAGGGGAGGAACCCGGGGGCGGTAGGGTCACACGTCAGGGACGGGAGCCACTACCCCCAACCCGCTGCCCCCCGACAGAAGGGGATGTGGGGGTCCAACATGCCCTCTAAAAGAAACCACCAGTTACATACTTGCACTCATTTGTTTTTCTGTCCTTCCTTTCTCCCTTGCGAGCGCCTACACTCGCCAACAGTGTGTATATCTGTGTGTGTGTGTTCGCCAAACTCACATTTCTGTCTCTCCCCATCAACAGACCAGCGCACCGCCTCTCATGTACAGATGCTCCCCACCTTACGAACGAGATACGTTCCGAGCGGTCGTTCGTAAGGTGAATTTTGTTCGTAAGTTGCTTCACTGCTATATTTTGTATGGAATGTATGTTTAAGTCAAACACTGAACGGGGAAGTATCAAACACAGACGCGCGAACAGTCGTAAAATAAATTCCCACCTACTTTAGTACGACAACATATATCCTTGGGTCTTCAGTAACCAATGACTGAAGCTGCTGGCACGTAATTACTGAATTATGTGCCAGCAGCCATTACTTTGTGTTATGCATCGCGTTCTCCTGGATCGTCAATTGGGAAGAGGGATTTACTCCCCGCCCACATACTCGACACAGCGAGTTCGGCGGATCGGGGCCTGAACTCGTTGGCAACATTCCAGCATAGTTGATTGGTCAGCCTTGGTGTCCGTCGCGTAAACATCCAGCCCTTGAAACCTCCAATGTGCCTCTACAGCTAATAGCAAGCAAGCTCGGCTGGAAAAAGGCGCGCAATACAAAATCTAACTAACAGCATTTCTGTCCGAACATTTTTCGACACACTGTACCCGCAAAAATGTTCACATGTGCGGTATTCGTAACTCGAATGTTCGTAAGTTGGGGAGCGTCTGTACAGCCGGAGGGAAAAAAGCGCGCAATACAAAATCTAATTTACAGCATTTCTGTCCGATTATTTTCCGACATACTATACCCGCAAAAATCTTCATATGTACTGTTATTCGTAACTCGAATGTTTGTAAGTTGGGGAGCGTCTGTATAGGCTTCCTCTAAGAATAAAGACTGCCATTTTTATTTAGTTATTTAATGTTAATTTTTATCAGTGTGCGAGTAAAGGAGGGGTGCTGAAGGTAAACGGCATGTTGTATGCTCAAGGTTCGGGGCGTAATCTGCGATGCTGATGGTTTAGGTCCTATTTGAGGAGATGTGATGAGTTAGGCCATCTGCTCAGCCGATAAGAACACCTCTGTTTTATTAGCATCTCCGCCCAAGCCCGGCTGGCTTGTTTACCTCAGAAATCCCACGGCAAATCCCCATTTCTACCGCACGTTTATACTCTATTTGCACACTGGTAGTCGCTCGCTCATCTTGCATCAACGTCTCTCCGTCGATTTCCCTTGTTACCTCGCTCGGCAATTTTCTTTTTTGGGAGGGGGTGGTGGGTGCGTTCTCTCATCCTTTTTTTTACTATGGACATGTGCGTTTTATATGTGAGGGTCAATCTAGAGCGCCAAGGTCTGCTTCTCTCTCCGCTAATCCTTCCTCTCTTTCCAATAGGAGTCTGATTTGATGTTAAGTTGCATCTAAAGGGCAGAGGTGTGCCGCGCGTGTCTTTGGATTAATTTACGCTGCAAGCCCAGGTCCGCGATCCTCATTTTATGGCTACAGTTTTTGGACCGTCTGAGTTAATATCATCCTAACGCGCTTTGGAGAGTTTTGCAATTCACCCCTGAAATTCTGAGAAAAAAAAAAAAACGCCAAAAAAGGCACACCTGAAAGCCTTGATTTTCTTCAAAATATGACCCTGCGCCTTATACGCAGGTGCACCTTATATGTGAAGTAATATTGACCCACCACAGGTCTCGCAACAACTGTCAGCAGCCATTAACTCCATTTCCCCCTGTAGAAGAAGTCATCCATAACCCCAGCCTCTACTGTAGCGCAAAACCCACCTATTTAAAATTGCATTTTCTGTGTAGTTGTCTCTCATTTCTATTTATAATTGTATTTTATTTATTGCATTCTATTTGTGATTGTATTTTATTTATTATAGTACCTATGCTTGTCTGTGACTGTAAAGTGTCCTTGAGAGCTTTGAAAGGCGCTTAAAATGTAATGTATTATTATTATTATTATTATTATTATTATTATTATTATTATTATTTGGAAAATCTTTATATATTCATATATTTTATTTGGAAATCCATTTTCATTCATTGAAGGTGTGCCTTATACTCTGGTGCGCTCTATACACTGAAAAATACGGGAATCAAATTTATTGTATTGGAATGCAATTTTCAAATTAGAAAAGTAGCAATTTTGGGTGTGAAAAAAAATGCTAAAAAGTCAGTCACTGACACTATATATATATATATATATATATATATATATATATATATATATATATATATATATATATATATATATATATATATATATATATATATAGAGAGAGAGAGAGAGAGAGAGAGAGAGAGAGAGAGAGAGAGAAAGAGAGAGAGAGAGAGAGAGAGAGAGAGAGAGAGAGAGAGAGAGAGAGAGAGAGAGAGAATACATTTCATTTATAAGTGCCTTTCAAAAAATATATACATATGTACAGTATATATATATATATATATATATATATATATATATATATATATATATATATATACAGTAAAGTCTCGTTATATCGATATCGGATATATCGATAGTCCCGGTTATATCGATACTATTTCTATGCACGCACGGAGAAAATTACATGCAAACAGGGTCGGATATATCGATAGTCCTGGTTATATCGATATTTTTTCGGACTCCCTTGAATATCGATATAACGAGACTTTACTGTATATATATATATATATATATATATATATATATATGTACAGTGTATATATACAGTGTCTTCAATGAAAGCCTTTGCAATGGTTATGATCTGGGCCACTGTACTAATCAGGCAGGTGGAACACAGAGAATATTCTTGCACAGCTAAGCAAAATTGAATCACAACATTAGGATGGAGTGAAGACAAAAGGACAAGCGCGAGCCAACCACAGTGACCAAAGATCTTTCAACCCATTGGCGGCGTGTGATTACTGTACGGAGATTGAGAGAAAAATCAACTGAGTTAACATGTCCACCCGCAGACCTTCAATCACAGCCGATTCCCACAATTAAAATGACTCTAATTTACATCCATTATTGTCACACTCAGCTCATTTCCTCTCCTTCTACCCCCTTCTTCATCTGTAACACGCTGTCTCCTTCTCGCTTTAAAACATTCCTCCCTTATCACACCTCAGCCCCTTTTTCCACCCCCCTCCTCTCTTCCCCTCCCGACTGTCTCTATCTATCATGCCATCCCCCTTGGTGTTTTTCCCCCTCCCAACAATCAATGTGGCTTTTAAGATGCCTATCGATTTGTTCCCCTAGACAGGCCCAGCGTGCCGGGGCGACACTTTGATTGCTGGCCTAGTAATTACTGTTATTATTTATGCATCTGGGCAAAATGGCAGGACTTAACATTCACAGTACAAGAGGCCACAGGCAATCAACAGAGGTGAGCACCTGGAGAGCGAGGGACCAGAAGAGAGAGACAGATAGAGAGAGAGCAAGAGAGTGGAGATGCTCTGAGAAGGGGGGCATGTGCGAGGGGAGTCATCAAAGATGCACATGCAAAACTATACTCACATTACCGTATTTTCACGACCAAAGGGCGCACCGTGTGACAAGGCGCAGTCTCATTTATGTGTGCCATTTCTTTATTTAACATACACATTGGGCGCACCGGATGAAAGGGCGCAAGTTTTATATGCCGGTACATATCCTCTACTGCCATACGTACGTCCGCCTCACCACAACACACAGGCATACAAGTGTGCGTATTTATAAAAACAGATCGGGAGCAAACCTGAGTTTGGTAGTGCTTTATTTATTAATTACAAAGTAAGAACATTTTGTAATCATCACTCAATAGGCGCCGGCATGGTAAAAACAAGCACATTACCGGTAACAGTCAGTAATCAAACCCATCAAAGTCGTCATCCTCTGTCTAAGAATCGAACAGCTGCGCTAAACCAACGTGGCAGGTTCGCTTTCCTCACGGTCAGTCACTTTCTGTGCTGTGCGGCTCCTCGGAAATTATGCCGGCTTTTCCGAAAGCTCGAACCACCGTGCCAGCAGACACGTTACCCCAAGCATCTAGCCCTTTTCGTTTGCCTTAATAATGACGCCTGCTGGAAATGTCTCTTTAAGCAAAGTCTTTCTTTTAAAAATCACCATCGGCGGGAGTTTCTCTCCCCGTTAGCATGGCAGCCAAGCACAACAGCAAACGAAGCCTTTTCGCCAGCTTTTCAGAACAATTTCATAAAACGCCAGCACCAAGACGGACCTCCTTGGAAAGCCTTCAGTTTAAACTGAGATTCATAACCATGTCTCTTTGCCATTTTCCGAGTTGTTAAAACAGCAATGTTCTGCATAAAGCACATACCTGTTCTTGTATACACAAACCACGCCCACACATCCCCCCAGCGAAATGCTGAAGAAACCTTTTCATCAACCTTATATGTGAAGTCATATTGAGCCACAACAGATTTCACATTTACTGTCAGCAGCCGCCGACTCCATTTGCCCCCGTAGAAGAAGTAGTGCGTAACCCTAGCCTCTTACTGTAGCGCCTTATAATGTGGTGTGATTTATATTTGGAAAACTTTTGTATATTTATATATTATATTTGGAAACCTTTTTTTATTCCTTGAAGGTGCATCTTATAGTCTGGTGCACCTTAAATATGGAAAAAAGGTTTGAAAATACAACATTCATTAGGGGTGCGCCTTATACTCCAGTGCGCCTTATACTTCGGAAAATATGGTTATGATTTTTGCTCTTCCATGATTTACAAAGGGCAAAAAAAGGGATTCTCAGTTCCTCATTAACTGGACGACAGGATGAGACTAAATAGGACAGCAAAATTAAGCCTGACTTGTATTTGTACGACCTATTAAAACTGCAGTTGTTTACATCTTGTAGCAGGCGTGAATGAGGCTGTGATCGTGAGATTATAATTTCAGCATCCTGGGTAGAGACATGAGCTCTATGATTATGCCGTCGTCATATGCAAGACTTCAATCTTGCTGCTCTCTATAGTCTGCTCCTCCTGCATGCCAAATGTCAATATAACCCTAGTTAGAAAATCTGATTTGTTCGATTTATTCTTGATATTTCTGCGATTGACTGGCGACCGGTTCAGGGTGTCCCCCGCCTACTGCCCAAAAAATTGCTGGTATAGGCTCCAGCACCTCCCCTTGACCAATTTACAGCTACTGCGTATGTGTGTGTGTGTGCGTGTGTGTGTGTATGCGTGTGTCGAGTTTGCCTTACCTGCGAGAGTCCCAGGTAGATAGAAACCGTCTCTGAGATGTAAAGGAAACGTCCCTCATGGCTGACCACAAACACAAAGCCGTCCAAAGACTGTGCACACACACACACAGACACACGCAAAGACACACAAACCGACACACAGACACACACAAGAAGACATCCAAATTAGAGCAATTAGTGTGTATCGAACAAATTACAATAGGTGAACAAACAACCTGTCACACCTCTCAGTGACACACACACACACACACACACACACACGCAGAGCATGTAGATATATGCCGTAAATGTGACGGCACAGTCATGCATGTTAACAAGATTTGCATTTGTCGTACTTTCTATAAGGCAGGCTGAAATAACAAAAAGCTCTATGTTCTTAACAATAACGTGCATAGTTGTACACACACACACACACACACACACGCGCACACACACACACACACACACACACACACACACACACACACACACACACACACACACACACACACACACACACACACACACACACACACAGGCACACCCACATATGCACACCCACATATACGCACACTGAAGATAAAAGCATAAGGGAGACTCAGAGCAGTATAGTACACGGACCATAGCTGCTTCAATCAGATATAATGAACTCACATCTAAAGCAGAACACCGCATCTCTTGACACATACACGCTAACACAGAAGCGCACACGGGAAACATACATATGCAGACAGCAACAGAGACACAGATAAAACCAGAGTCATTACAGTCTGCGGTGAGTCTAATGAGAAGTGAAAGGTATACAACCAGCCCATTAGAGAGGACTGCTTCACAGAAAAATATTAATCGTCACAACAAGCACACGCACACGCACACAAACACACACACAGAGCAAAGCCAGTTTGTTGTAAAGAATGATTGCTATTTTGGCGTGCTGGGTGCTTAAAGTGGCATCGGTAATTTATGCAAGTGACACATTCAGTATGCAAATGTGTGGCCGTGCAAGGGTTTGTGGGGAGTCGTGTGTCGTGGCGAGGAGAAAACCAGCCGCCTGAATGTCGGAGAACTAAAGTGCAATTATCAGGCTATTACGGCCGCAGGACGGCTGGGGAGGAAAGAATCATACAGTTTTTTTTCTCCCTTCTTCTTCCGCGGCATTAATTTGATTCCTATCAACGGCGCTCCCCAAGTCTTCCACCCCCTCCTTAAAATGCCAGAAGACAGCGGACGTATGCTTCTTTCTTTTGTGTGTGTGTGTGTGTGTCCACAAACTGTCTCACTTCTAAATTCCTAACCTCTCTCCACCTGCTCCCACGCCTCCCTTATTTCATTCCCCCCTTAATCCGTGTAGTTCCCCCTTATCCCTCGCTGCCGCGCTTGCTCTTCCAACTGGCGTACTTCCCTCAGCCTTCTCCTAATCTGCGGTGTTACCGACATGTTGCACCCCCCCCCCTCCCTTCTCCCGACTGCATCCCTCTGCTCAGCCTACAATTCACCTGTGCAAAATGTCCACAGGTCAGCTAAAGATCCCGTCTGAACATCTGAAGTTCATGGCTTAGTGATGTGACCATTACTGTCTTGCGAAGATCGTTGAGAAGATGTGTGGCCGACGACTGCAAGAGCGGTCGAAATATGGCCGGGGGGCGAGTGACGCATTGACGCATTGATGGCACTCAGCGCTGATCGTAATAGCATGAAATATATCAATCGGCAACCATGTGTTGTGGCGTTAACGGTATGGACGGAGCGCTGAAATCAACAGGTAGGTGTTGGCTTTTTGCAGCAAGAGGTGCCTCAAGCATGTGAAAATATTGGACTATGCAACTAGAGTGTGTTCGCTGACTAATAAACCCAGAAGTCAATTTTCAAAAATCACAAATATGCACGCCTACGGAAGGGAAAACATAATTTATCCGTGCTCAGAAGTGTTGAAGAGGAGGCAGGGATCAAGATGTGAGAATGTTGCGGCAGTTACCTGCAGGAGATGCGCCCCCAGGTGCTGTTCAAAGATGTCAGTGGCCAGAGAATGTGAGGACCGTCTCACTGAAACAAAGACATGGACACACATCAGGAAAACATGAAGGGAACTAAAAAAAAAGAAAAAAACAATAAAGACATCGAAGCGGAAAAGATTCAAGGATAACGATCAGTCATCCCCTAGAGATTATTGTCTTAAAAGATACATTCATCTCATAATCAATAATAGTAATGAATAGATGTTGCTTCGAGGACACATTATTTCCATCCATCCATCCCAAACCCCCATTCATCCACGCATGCGCCCATCCATCCATCCCAACCCCCATCCATCCACCCATCCATTCACCCATCCATCCCAACCCTCCATCCATCCCAAACCCCCGTCCATCCATCCATCCCAAACCCCCGTCCATCCATTCATTCATCCATCCATCCCAACCCTCATCCATCCACCCCAAGCCCCATCCATCCATCCATCCATCCATCCCAAACCCCCATTCATCCATCCGTCTACATACATACATCCATCCGTCCATACACCCATCTCAACCCCCATCCATCCATCCATCCATCCATCCATCCATCCATCCATCCATCCATCCATCCATCCATCCCACCACACTTCCCCCTGAACTGGTTGTCAACTACAGTCAAACGACCATTCCAACCCCCAATCGTACTGTCACTGAATGGGAAGCCATCCCACACTGCCCGCACATAAGTTCGCCGAGTGTACCACTACACCATCAGCGACTTGCATTATTTTCATCAAAGTAAAATGAATACTTTTAATTACAGACACTCCAACAATTCATGTGAGAACAAGCTGGGTCAGTATCAGTCTTGTGTGGGTGGCATCAAGCATCCCTGAAGACTCAGCACATTTTGTCATAGTTAATTACAGTGCAATATCTAAGGAATAGATAGTATTTAAAAAAATAGAAAAGGAAATTATTCCAATATAAGAGTTATTTTCTTATTTTACATTAGCAAAGACAAAAGCGAAAATGGGGACCAGCTTGACATTGACAAAAGCTTATCGAGCGTTTGATATTACGTTTCAACATGATTTCAAGGATCCATGCGTGCATCTGAAAACCTCGTACGCATAAGAAATTCCGTATTAAATCTTTTTTTTGTGGGGGAGAAGTTTGTACACACCAAATTAGAACCCATCCATCCATTTTCTACTGTGAGGTGAGCAGAAAGCCAGTCAGCCTCTGATATGATCACCATTTTCTTCATGCAACGCAACACATCACTAATGTTTTATGTGAATTCTAGCGCCGACAAAATACACAATTATGCACTATGAACTAATTTATTTCCTTGATTGAGTGAAGAAGGAGGTGCCTTTTTCACTGTGAGGAGTTATTCGAATTGTGTAGGACGCCCCGGTGACGAAATGGTCCATTATCTCAAGGAAACGGTTGCTCTTCACAAAACAAATGGGCTTTTGCATAATTTCATTTCTGTGAAAGATTTGAAATTGTTGCAGAAACACAAAGCAATCATGGTGATGAATACGTGTAAGAAAAAAAAAGTATATACAGTAAAGTCTCGTTATATCGATATTCTCAGGAGTCGGAAAAAATATCGATATAACCGGACTATCGATATATCCGATCTTGCGGCATGTAAATTTTCTCCTTGCGTTCATAGAAATAGTATCGTAATAAGCAGTACTATCGATATAACCGATATCGTATAATGAGACTTTACTGTATACTTTAAAGGACAACCGACACCATTTTTTTGTTTCCTAACTGACATCAGAAAAAACGTTTTATAGTATCTAAAATACCCAAAACACGCAGGCTGATATTTTTTAGTCAAATGAAAAACACCAATAAAAATTGACTTAAAGTGTCCCAAAACTACTTCAAAATGACCTCAGAAAGTTTCAGTTTCAGAAGGTCCCGCCCCCTTGTTCGTGACGCCAAGACGTCTTGCCTTACTCGAGAATCAAAACAATGGCTTCAGATTCGGAGAATATGCTCTCTTGTTACTCATCCAGTTATGAATATCCATTCACTACCATCCCCGAATTTATTCGGGAATTGAAAATATGACAAGGAGGGCCATTCCCGAATTTCTTCGGGTTTTGGTTTTTCTTGCGGGGGTGCCGATAAAACACTGGCCATGTCCTCTGGCAATGTTTTTCTTTTCCACAAGGGGGCCACATTGCCCTTTTTTCCATGTTAGCGCTTTGTTTCAGCTAAAGCTGTTGTTAAAGCGCTATATAAACCAATATACTATAGGTATTGCATTGTATTTTGTACAGCCGCCCTCATTTAAAGCTCATATAACTCCAGACGCATGTAATTTAGGAATTAACTTTGTTTTTTTTTCTGATGAAAGAAGAGTCTAAAGTTTCTTACGCGGCATTGAATGTTTACTTAGTCCAACAGGGGAAAAGTATTGAAAGGAAGCTGAAAGACAATTTGGAATTGTTGAATAAGAATTCATGAACTAAATATTGGATTGGATTGGATTGGATTGGATTTGCCTTTATTAGTCTCACAGTGGAGAAATTTACATTTCACAGCAGCAAAGTTATATATAATTATATATATAATATATAATAAGGTATATTATATATAATAAGGTATAATTAACATCCGTCTGTGATTCAGATATTTTTAGGCCAGCAGAGAAGGCTTTGCAGGGCGTAACGGTCCGCTATTGACAGAACCCTTATCTTCTTTTTTTGACAAATAAATAAAATTAAAATCAGCTGAATGCCTGCACATATTCCTCAAAGCTCGTCTCTTGTAACACAAGGCACCAAAACACACAGAACGTACAACCAAAGAATAAAAGCATTGTGAAATATATTATTTTTAAATGGACAATTTTGAAGAGCAAGCATTACAGGCTGCATTCCACTCAATCATTCAAACACAGTGACAGACACACAACACACACACACACACAGTCGGCTTCGCCACTCTTAATGCATCCCAAACATAAGCTATCAGAGCTGCTCGGTGCCAAAGTGATGCTGTTTACCAAGGCAATTACAATACAAATAGAGTTGGAGGTGG